>NW_020955759.1:565159-573756 GCF_003031625.1 Empidonax traillii | reverse complement strand
AGGAGCTAACATAGTGTAAGTTCACACCTTAGGTCTTTTAGCCATTTCATAAACATTACATCTGCTTTCCACTTATCATATTTGCTTCTTTCATTCCATCAGTTGCTTAGAAGAAAGTATGCACAGATCATCTTGTGATGAACAGAGAGTGTAAAAGACTCATTCTTACCTGTTTTTCTCATGAATTTTTAGGATTTCGTGTGTCTGTTGTAGCAGTTGTTTTTCTAGCTTGTATGTTGACAGTGAATTTTCCAGTAGCTGAATTTCAAGTCTGGATGTTTGATTTAGCACCTTAAGGATAAATTAAAAACATTAATGTTTGTATTGTCCTGTTGTTTTGTCATAGCAGCATAATGCAACCATTTCATTCTGATTCAGTGATTTTCAAAAAATGTTTCTATATCCTTTTTTAACCTCAGCCACTCGGTGCAAATGAACTCAATCAAGCTACACTGATATATACCAGCTGATGGTCTGGCAACCTGTTTACAGTAGAATAATACTAGACCAGCAGAAAAAGGTAAGGTGACTGCCAAATAAGCTTCATTTCAATGGAAAGAACAAGAGGCTTGCCTCAAACATGCATTCCTACAAAGCACGCTTAAACAAGAAAAGTGCAGGAGTACTTGGACTGAAGTCAAAGTGTTGCCTTTGCTGTTTTGTAAATAGAGCTCCTGCTTTAGCTTTCCCCTGAGTTCTCTCTTTTGCAGTGTTGGCAGAAGTCTGGTGTCTGCATATGTGATCATTGCTTGTACTCTTGCACAGACTTTTAAGATGAACACTGTGATCCTAAACATCGCTTTATACAATTCTCTTTCACTTTAATGGTGCATCAGCACGAGTATCAGCAGCACAAGTTTCAAAAAGTACATCAGACCAAAAGAAGACTTAACTAGATGAAAGAGAATAGATTCTACGGAAAATAGTTCAAAAGTAGAAATAGCAGAATGTTTTCAAGAGTGAAAACAGTAATACTAAGTAATGTTAGTTGATTTTTGGGGCTTATTGTCATTCATTACATAGAGTCTGAAGGAGTGTGTAAATAGTTTTTGTGGATATGTGTGTGCACAACACCTGAGATGCAATCACTTCTGAAAAATTATGTCTCTTTAATGGAATTTGTCAGACCTTTCTTGGAAGGATATTAATCATCATCATCATAGGATTTTACATAACATTTTCTCATGCATAGATTCATAGAATAGTTTGAGTTGGAAATGACTTTAAAGGTCATGCAGTCCAATCCTTCGAGAATGAGCAAGGACGTCAACTAGATCAGGTTTCTCAGACACCAATCAATGTGACCTTGAATGTTTCCAGGGATGGAGTACCTACTAGCTCTCTGGGCAACCTGTTCCAGTATTTCATCACCTTCACAGTAAAAAACCTTTTTTCTTTAATCTAAATCCACCCTCCTTCAGTTTAAAACCCTTGTTCTTTCACAACAGCCCCTGTTAAATAATTTGTCCCCATCTTTCTTGGAGGTCCATTAAAACACTAGAAGTCTGCAGTATGATCCCCCTAGAGCTTTCTCTTCTCCAGGCTGAACAATCCCAACTCTCTCAGCTTGTCTTCATAGGAGAGACGCTCCATTCCTCTCATCATCTTCATGACCCTCCTCTAGACCCACTCCAAGAGGTCCATGTCTTTCCTTTGCTGAGGACCCCATAGCATTCCTGACAGGAATTTGCTACACAACATAAAACAATGAGAATGGCTCCCAAGCTCAGTTCAGTGCCTTATTTTTGTTTGAAATAACTGACATTCACAGAGCATCATGAGCTGTTCTTTCTCAAGGGTACAGAGGTTGAAAAATTTGGAAATTATAAATATGGAGCTGTTACGTTTTTCAAGATGGGTACAAAAGTGGAAGCGCCAAGCCCCAAAACAACAGTTTCAGAAGGACCTGGCAGAAATTGAAGTGACCTTGAAGTGAGTTCTCAAAGGAAAAGTGAGACAGAGGCAATGTACATTTTGTCCCTTGCCTTCTTAAAGGGGGAAACCATGAATTAGTACTCAACATTCACACCTATGGAGTCCTTTTTGGATGTATGAAGAGTTCCTGTGCTTTGTTTACTGAATATATGATACAACAGTTAGTAGATATTCAACTTTTATGTTTACAATTAGATATTTTGCTGATATTAGGTTAAAGATTTTCCCCAACATTTTCATAATCAATATACTATGTTTAAAGATCCGTGGAAATTTGAGATCACCATGCTTGTAAATGAATATTGATCTATTATCCAAGATGTAGCAGAAGAGGTGTAGGAAACATGCGTAAGACATGTGTGTCTTTTTTTCATAATTACTTTTTCATTTCATTATTACTTTTATTTCTCAACTTTAAAGTGAGTGCATCAAAACTGATAATGATATTGTAAAGATAAGTAAGGAAATTAAAACAGAAAATACAATCTTTCAAGAAAAACATGCAGTAGAAGAATAAACAAGCTGGTATACCACACTACATGCTATGAAAATCATTAGGAAGTCAGCAAAAATAAGGACAAAAAATATGCACCTTAAAACAATAAAAGCACTAAAAAGGCAAAAAGTACCTATCTTTGCATAACTTAAATCACAATAGTGATGGTAGTGCCAGGAATTATATGGAAGACGGTTCTTTAAATTCATGTGATTTTATACAGTTTTATAGAAATAGAAAATACATAGTGTTTTATAAAGAAACTGATGCTTCTCCCTCTCCACAGTTTAAAAGCTGCAAACGTACTCTACCTTTCAAATGGCTGGAAACAACCTGCAGAAAACAAACAAACTTTCTTGGAATAGTAAAGCGACAAACAAAAATGAAGATCAAAGGCTTTGATTTAGCCTGAAGGTCATTATTTATCTTGACACTTGTATCATTCACAATTGGTACCTGAGCTGTTTATTGAAAGTTTAATGGTGATTTAGTTTCCTGGATAGTTCTGCCCTTCTTACACACAAAACAGAACTAAATATTACTAACCAAATGAAATCAAAAGGAAAACACATAACAAGGGTCAATCATCACTGCTGTTGCTACCAAGAATCAGAGCGTGTAATGTTTCTTGGAGTCCTGTGTTGAAATGTTTTGTGTGGTGATGCATTAGAAAGGAAAGAGGATGGGAAACATTCTCTGTAATTAACAGCTTTTACAAAACCACTCTGGGAACATACCTGGGTTTCAACATCCGTAAGTTTTCTTGTCTGCTCTGCTGTCTGGCTGAGGAGGCTGGTCCCTATCTCAAGCATGGTGGCAGTGTGATTCTGCACAGCATTCTGCTGCAGCTGCACCATCTCTGATTTCATGTTTTCCACAATGTAGTTCTCAAGCTGTGAAAGAGAAAAGGTTATAACTGTAGTATTTTTACCTGTTTAGGCATTCTGGTGATGTCAGGATGCATAGCTGACATTCTTGTCAAAAGTGAAAATTCTAATATTTTCAGGGAGAGCTCGTTTCATTTGACCCTATGACTGTTGGGATAGGGAACTGACTATATGCCCCTTTCAGTCCCAGAGTTCCAATGTTTTTCAAGTATCATGGCCTGCTGGTATGAGCCGGAGCAGGCCTTGCCTGACCCCATTTATCTCAAGGCTGCAGTGAACATTTGTCATGGAGATGTCACGGCAGCTCCAAAATGAACCCCTGAAAGAGCAAAGCATGCCACTGGGAAACACCAAGCCCTACCTGTACATAACTTACATGTAAGTCCTTCCCAGAAGAGATCCTACCGTATCCTACCTGGAGACACTGTCATGTCAATAAAAGAAGGAAGCTGTTGCCCAAACAGTATAGAAAACTGGTTAGCTCCTCTGCTTTTGTTGTCTTGATATTTGGTTTTGGCAGTTTGTTGAACAGAATCTGAACTAGGACCCTTTCAATAAACTGAGTACCCCAGAGAGGGGTACTTTTTGTAATGATTTGTTTTAATTAACATAGGCAGGATTGTTGCCTTCTAGCTGATTGGGGTTTTGCCCTGTCACAGCAGACCATAAACCCACAGCTGGCAGACAGGATGATGAGACTGTTTCTTACAGAAGCTTGATGTCCTTCAAAAAGTATTAATATAAAGAAAGATGGCTCAGAATATAATTTTCAATACCTGCCACTGAAATCAGCTGGAGTTCAACCAGTTTACACCCAGTGAAGATTTGGTCCTCAGTTTCATTTTGTGGCCAAACATGTTTTTTTGTGGTTAGCTGATTCCAGACATTAGCAACCACCGTTTTGCCTAACACATTTAATCACATTGGGTTTGCTTCTGTAGCAGTAAGCATATTTTACTGAGAAAGGTTAGCTGCACAACTAAATAGTAAGAACCAGATGGAGTTGATTTAAAGACTGAAAAAAGGACCAGGAGTCAGATATACAGCGTGATTAATAAGAAGGGCTACTTTCATCTTATCTATAGGCATACCTGTGCCTAGGGGTCACTATTTTTAGATGTTCTAATGAACCACTTCAGCTGAGCTCAAAAATATTTATTACAAGTTTTATCATTTTTGGTCACTACTAGTTTTATAAACACTTTTACAAAGAAAGACACTGCCACAATGTAAAATATTTTCTGTGTAAGACAGTTATTGATGTTTTATTTGTCTGTTTGTTTGTTGACTCCAGTTTGAAGAAGCAATACCCATGATGGTCAAAACTAAAGGGGATGTCCTACAATTCCATACAACTAAAAAATCTTATTGAATTGGCAGGTAACCACTATGGGATGGAAACATGTAGAGTGTTTTAAGAGGTTGGTGAAATTCATTTTTGAATACTGTAAATAAATGAGATTAAACAGCCAAGAAAAACTGCCTGTTCCATACTAATGTCTACAGTGGATGTCAGCATTTTCCACTCAGTGTAACTTTAGTGCTCTGATTTAGCTAATTACTGTGAGACAAGTGTTATAGATACTGAGCTAGGATATTTACATATCCATCGCATTTCTATACCATGCTTTTATGATCAGAAGTGTTTTACCAGTATATCTCTTTATCATAAGATAATGTATTTTTATACACCCTTTGCTACTTGCTTTCTAAGTAGTAATGATCTTAATTTTTTTAATCCCTGGATTGCAAATAAGCCCTATGAATGAGCTCCAGAAACTGCATGGTTGCCCTTTACCATATCCAGGTCCAGAATATGGAGGTTGATTCTGGAATATCTGAACAAGAAGTTTGAATTTCTCCCACAGATTTCACTTCGTAATGAAACAGGGTTCTCCAGTCACCGTACTGCTCCTGATGAGCTATCAATACACACATTTTCTCACATCCAGTGTCTTTTGCTTTCAGATAGGAATATGGTATGTCTATGGTGTGGCTGTTCATTGCTTGATTTGTTAGTCTGCAGCTTTCTGAAACTTCTTTGCTGTACATGGGCCACACTGTGCATGTGTGTAATGAAGGCTTGTGAAAACCCATGCAAAAATGTGGAAATTACATTTATTATGCATTAGAAATCAGAAACTGGATGTTTTCATGTATCAATTAAAAAAAAAAGATAGGACATTTATATTTCTAAGTTTTTGTGGGTTTTTTTGCCTGTTACTTTGCTCACATTGTAGAAAGGATTGCAATGGAGAGATCTAATTGCAACTGTGTGGAGCTAGAGCAGTTTTGACTAGCAAGAACAAGGCATAGATTGGGGTGTATTGGATAACTCATTCATTTAATTATTGCCATCGAACAGTCTTAGGCAATTGCCCTTGGTTACTCACCCCTAAAACAGTCTCAGGTTGAATCTGAGACTGACTCATTATAACAACAAAACTGACTTTCCTGCTTCAGAATTACTCATTAAATGCTTTTGTAAATATTTGGTGTTCTGTATATGGCCACTATAGTTTCCGTGAGCACATTTCTGGAATAGCAAGAGTTATTTATTCAGGCAAAGAGGGGCTGAAATAATGTAGAGATGCTGTTACATTAATTTCCCTGCCTTCATTGCCCACTTCTTTTGGTTTGCTCAGTAGATTTATTGGTTGCAATATTGACCCTGGTAAAATAATGCCAAAATTCCCATTGAGTTCAATAGGCCAAGATTTCACCTATTATTTTTACTGCAGGAAGCCAACACTTAACAGGTTCATTATGACCAAGCATAGAGTTTCTTCTAAAGCTTTCCCTTCTTTGGAGGCATTATATTAAGTGTACTGAAGTGAGCTTTCTCTGTGGTTAGTTAAGAGCAATAACATCTATTTAACAGGTGAAACAAGGATCCTTGCAGGGTGGTCTCACAGAAAATGTGACAAGCAGAAACCTACTCACAGAAGTAAATTCAAGAACATTTAGAGGTTTAAGCCATTTTTAGGACTCCTTCTTCCTATAAGCAAATTAAATTCAGTTTGTTCAGACACTCCAAATTAAACATTAAATTTACAATGCATGACAATATACTCTTTTCAGTGAATCTACTTTTCACATTTCAATTTTCAAATCCTTATATTACTGTATCTACTTTTTTCAGTTACTTTTTTTTTTTTTTTCAAAAGCAAAACAGAGTTCTTTTCTGCATTCTTTTCCCCCCATCTCACCACTCCCACTATAGGGCTTTCAATAGTATATTGACGTCCTTGTTATTAATTTGGCTGCATCTGCTTTCAGTAAGGCTCATTACATTGCATGGGAGTTTTGGGTAATGTCGAATTACCAGTGGGATACATAAGAACATTATAACATTCTCAGAAATAAAACTGTCAGAAGTTTCAGTGTTATTGGTTAATAAACATTCCAGAGGATTATACCTTAAAAGTATCTTGCTTTTTACGGACAATCTTTATTGAATAATCTTCATAGAAACCACCCAAACAGTAATAGAACTATTAAAATGGAAACTGTAACTCAGGGTCTAAGTAAATGATAAGGGCTGTGGCAGATGGCTGATAAATAAAATAAGAGCTTTTTCTTTTACTTTGATCAAATGATGTTGGTCCCAGGTTGTTAAGAACTGCTATGATATCCAGATGATATGAGGTTTTTCATCCAGTCCTTTAGAACAAGAATGTAAGTTAAAGTAACAACAGACTGTTCTCCCTCTCCTACCACAGGCTGGATATCATTCCAAATTTTGGCTGAAGAATGATCAGTGTTATTTTGTAAGGGCATTTTTGTGTTGTCTTGCTTTGCATACATGACTAGGTACTAGTAATGCTATATCACAACACAACCAGTGAAAGTTCAATTCCTCTTTCTGTGTTTTTCTGTTCGAGGGAGGGTCATACCTCCCCACACTGACAAACGGCCCTGGGGAGTGAGATATAAAGGTGACATTTGATGTAATTTGTATTTTATAAATGAAACAGCCCTATTGGGAATAACACATAGAATACCACAGAAATTTTTTTACTTTTATAGACGCAAAAAGGGGCTGGGAAGGACTTTATCGCTGAGAAAAGAGATTTTATTTGTGTATTGAAAAAGCCATCATTGCATTCATTTAAAAATATAACATATTCTACAAACTATTTGTCAGTGAGAAAATACTGATAAAATGAAAAATTTACAATGATGCAGCTTTCTCATATTGCAGATCCATTAAGTAGAGAACAACCAGAACATATCTTTCCACTATTTCTGACTATATATGATCATTGTGAATCAGGGAAAATGGATGGAACAGAAAGGTAATGGATAATGCACAAACATTTAAACACTAATCTGCACCACATTTGAAACAACCTTACCTGATTACCTACACTAAGATGATGCAGGATGTATACTGACAATTTTGGTAAAGTTATGAAATCAACCTTGCTAAGGTGTAAACTTTAAGTGACTGCTACACAAACTGGACTCACAGAAAGCCGTGTTGGGATATGTGGTATATGAGGCTCTCACAAATAAATCTTTGGTTCTGAAATACACTAGTTATGAAATATATTGCTTATGAAATATATTTGTGGGTTTCAATCCTAAGAGGAACCAGAAAAGTAATCCAGCAACTCTGTATGTAGTCAAACAAACATTTTTGAGGAAAGCTGGCTATAGAAACTTTGTATTTTTTTCTTTCTATTTTTTTAATAATTCAATATAACCAGATGTCTAGCCTTAGGGCAGCAAGAAAATAAGCCTGTTAGCTCTTCATTTGTACATTAATAATAGTAATTATTTGCATAATGCTTTCACAATTATTCTGTACTTATTTTTTTCAATTTTATAGTTTTCTGTAATATTGCAAATCACCATTTTGATTTCTTACTTAAATATCTTTATATCTAAACCCCAAATAAAAATACTAAAGTTTTCCAAATTCTGTTCTTGAGAGAGAAACAACAACTTGCAGAGTGTGTATATCTTCCTGAACTACCTCATGCTGAAACAAATATATACATTTCTGAACTAAAACATTGTATTGTTTTTTTCCAAACCAAATGTTCCAAATCAAAGATATTTTTCCTTAAATCCTTGAATCCTTGAATGTCTGAATCTTTGGCATTTCGTATGTTTACTGTCTGGAAAAGCATAATTAAAGAGATGGAATTTCAGTGTGACCAGTGAAATCACATCTGCGTTGTCCTCACGCAACAACCAAACACTGATTCAGCCCCAGCTCACTGATACTGAGATTAACAATTCAGTTGACTTCCAATATACTCATGACACTT
>NW_020955759.1:560695-564759 GCF_003031625.1 Empidonax traillii | reverse complement strand
AAAAAAAAAAAAAAAAAAAAAAAAAAAAAAAAAAAAAAAAAAAAAAAAAAAAAAAAAAAAAGATAAAAACCACACACCCCTCCTACCCCCAAGGAACCAAAAAGGTTTACCTCTTTTGGAATGTTGCAATTCAGTAAAGAGGTACATTATTTGGGAAAGTGTAGGGAAGACAAAGAGTGGTCATAAACCTAGAAAACTGAAAGATTTAGAAATATTTAGCTAACTAAGAAGACTAGCAAGAAAAGAGCTTACTAGAAGGACATAAAACTGCAATGTGAAAGTCAATAACCTGTCTTACACATCCATAAAGCTTCAGTAAGTGAAGTTTATTTTTACGTATTAGGTGAAAAGTTAAAAAATGTTTTTTTAAAACACTACAGGTAACAAAATACTGATAGGAATTCTTCTTTGGGCAGACTGTGAATAGTCCATTGCTATGGAGGATGAGTAGACAATACTTTAGGTTAAGATCAGGTCAACTATATAGTATTTTATAGTTCTTTTTAGTTGTATATTTTCATTTTTCTCAGGATTTTTTTCACTTTGCTTCAGACCTAAGTTTGTGGGCTTAATATTTGGAATCAAATTCTACTGTAAAATCTCCTTTTAACTGAGTAAAGGTTTGGAAAGCTCATCTCCTAATGGAACTTTTAAAAGAAAGTCAATAAAAAAGAGGAGTCTCCTGAACTAAAACCACAAAAATTTAAAAAAAAAAAAAAAAAAAAAGCCACCAAAAAATCCCACAAACCAGCAAACAACCTTAGTGATATAAATAAAAGAAACTGTTCTGAATAGATCAAATCAGCAAAATGAGGAAATTCACTGAGGAAGCTTCTGAATGTACCTCCACAGGGAGGCAGTCTGCAGAACCATGTGAGAAATTATCATGTGAACCAGCTGAGCAACTGTAAATTGGCAGCAATTTCTTGAACTCAATTTGCTTTTTTTTTTTTAGGCTACTTTAGAAACTTCAGTGTCTGAAAATCAATCAATTTGTGGATATCCAAGCTTGTGTCAGTGGTGGCTTGGTATCTCCATACCATGTTATGTTATGCAGTAAAGTACATAACATGTAACAGACAATAACAGATAACAGTGGAAGAGTATGATGTATGGCATCCCACTGGAATCTTAGGAAACTGAAGAAAAAATATTTTTTTTTATTGCTTACTGTACTTTATCATGAATAGAAATAATCCTTGATACACCAGCCAAGACAAGGTACAGGCAATACACAGTTCTTTGTTTCAAGATATTAATATATCCCCAGTTAGTTTTGCCCAACAACATAGTATTCAAATAGTAGATGGGAGCAAGAAGGCTGAGTTTCAGTTCCTCGTGAAGTATGTGGTGAGAAAACCTTTCTAATTCATTTTTGAAGTTTTACATCATTCTAAAAACTAAGCCACTCCTAAATGTAAAATTCACAAAATCTATACAAATGAAATTCATTTTTCATTTCAAATGTAATTAATTACAGTTATTACAAAAGCATAAAATATTTAAGAGTAAATTTCAATTACTTTTGCATGAATATTAGATCTCCTGGTTTTTCAACCTTAGGGCTTAATAAAGTCAATAAGCAGCATAACTGAGAATCACATCAAACATGATTAAATGGTCCCATAAGGAAGCTACTTATAATAAGTAAATCATAACAATGTGTTCTGATATTCTACTGATTAGTTATATTTCTGGTTCAAAGAATTATCCAGTTTATTCTTAACATTTGCAAATTTTATTACATTGTGAATCGTATTTTCTTTCTGGATATAACTTTCTAAACCACTTAATTCTATAAACTAAATTCTATGATACAGTTGACTGAAAACATGAACCATCATCTCCAATATATACTTGAGGGCAAGACATAATCATAGAAAATATGGCATCTGTGTTATTACCCTAAACAAATTAACATCTGTGGGAATTTTTTAAAAAATAATTTCCTATCAAAGTGTGGAACTAACAAGTTTTCTTTGGCAAAGATATTTTTGGTGAGAATGACTTTTCAGAATTACTAATTCTGGAACAGCTTCTGTGTAGAAGAGTATCTAGACACCTTTTGGCTCATTCCTAGAGAATATGACTTAATAAATAGTTCTGGTTGCTATATTGCTTTGCCAGCTTATATCTAAACTTTCAGTGAACCTGGGAAGATGTTGTATAGTTTGGAATCTATGTGTATTATAGGAGGTAGTATAAGGATTTAACATTGTATTACCTAATCTATTTTAATTCTGCTTGGTTTCTTACACACTTCACTATGACATATGAGCAGATTTTTGGTATCCTTTGTATGAAAACACTTTTCCAAGAAAGGCTGTGAAATTAACACTCAGTGGCACTATGTTCTATTCTTTGAACAAGTTTCCCTTTATATTATATATATATATATATATATATATATATATATATATATATATATCACATAGGGTGCTCTGCCTTCAGCTCTTAAACTCTCGATTTTATGATCTCCCTGATGAAGAATTCACAAATTCTTTTTTATTACCATTTGTCTACAATAATCTACAGTCTTAACTTGGAATCTTTTTTGAAAGCATAAATCGGAAGTTTAGATGCACTGAAACCACTGAAAATACTGCAATTTCAGTACATATGGGTCTACAGGATATCAAGGGCATCCCCTGGGACATAAAACAATTTCCCCACTCTTCCAGGCAAGTACTAATTTTTACCTTGATCCCAGAGAGATCCACAAAACATTCACTCCAGGCATCCCACCAATCTTAAAACACTCATTGGAACTCATGACCTGTGCACTATGTACTCACATCCTACATGTGTGTGTTTCTATTATAAATAATCTAGTCGTGGGGAGAACTGAAGGTGATCTCATGTCTTTTCCTAGGTGACAGGGAATAACGAAAGTTTCCTCAAGTTTCATTGTTACCAAAAATGTAAATCTTATTATGGACTCCCTGTCCATGATGCCTATGATGTTTCACTGGCACCTGTTAAGTACTGAACCAGGGTTTGGCCTTGCTCAAAAAATTTATGAAGTGCAGGAATGGTAATCCTTGTGTCCATAATTAGTGTTTATGCAGCCAGCTTTAACTCAGAACACAGGGAAAAAAAGAAACAGGATATATCTGCATGGACGGCATGGTTCATGGTCTGCTCGAGGGCAGAGCACCGTGCTACCAACTTCTGACTCTCAGTGAAGCTCTTGACAAGCTAAAGCAGCTGAGCAGACAAGGTATATGTGAGTAGACAAGGTATTTGTAAGCAGACGAGATCCCTCACCTCAACATATCCTGTTTAGTGAAAAATGTTTAAAAGAATCCTATTTACACTACACAGAATGTTAATATTTTAATCAAGATCCCAGTCCTTTTCTCCTCCTCTCCCTTGCCTAAAAATGTCAAATATTATTTTGTTATGCTTTATGTCTTTTGTTCAGCATTTGGCTACAACAACATGGTTCCAGCTTATATTGAAGAAAGCTGTTCTTGTCCATTGGTACCTAATATAGCAAAGAGCAAAGCATCTATGTGCTATAAAATCCATTCCCCTGCAGAACTTGGGGAGGCAAAAATCTGAAATCTGCTGAACTACTTTAGTCTATCAGGAATTAGTATCTAGACAAGGGTTTATATATTCTCACACACAGTATTTATGTGCATAGACTTACATGACTTTATATATAATAACTGTCTTAAATTATGGGTCATAATGTAGGCAGGCAACAATGTTATTTATGTCCTATAAAGTCTGGCTATATTTATGATTCTTAACTTTTACTACAATAATCTAAGCACAAGCAGTTCTACAATAATCTAAGCACAAGTAGTTTAATGATAGATGTACTGGATACGTGACAATATTTGCCTTAGTTTTAATATAGACATTAAAAAATTATATTGATACATCTCTTCTGGAATCACTTTATAATTTTAAGGCACAAATAAATTAAATTTCCAATAATATCTGTAGTGGTAAACTAAGAACTTCAGTTTCCCACAGCACTATAAAAATGTTAACTGCTAGTACAAACCCTAACACCTTTTCTTCCTGTTCAAGAAATTCTATATATACCCATT
>NW_020955759.1:557328-560683 GCF_003031625.1 Empidonax traillii | reverse complement strand
AATAAAAAAGAAAAAAAAAAAAAAAAAAAAAAAAAAAAAAAAAAAAAAAAAAAAAAAAAAAAAAAAAAAATCCCACAAACCAGCAAACAATCTTAGTGATATAAATAAAAGAAACTGTTCTGAATAGATCAAATCAGCAAAATGAGGAAATTCACTGAGGAAGCTTCTGAATGTACCTCTATAGGGAGGCAGTCTGCAGAACCATGTGAGAAATTATCGTGTGAACCAGCTGTGCAACTGTAAATTGGCAGCAATTTCTTGAACACAATTTGCTTCTTTTCTTTAGGCTACTTTAGAAACTTCAATGTCTGAAAATCAATCAATTTGTGGATATCCAAGCTTGTGTCAGTGGTGGCTTGGTATCTCCATACCATGTTATGTTATGTAGTAAAGTACATAACATGTAACAGACAATAACAGATAATAACAGTGGAAGAGTATGATGTATGGCATCCCACTGGAATCTTAGGAAACTGAAGAAAAAATATTTTTTTTTTTATTGCTTACTGTACTTTATCATGAATAGAAATAATCCTTGATACACCAGTCAAGACAAGGTACAGGCAATACACAGTTCTTTGTTTCAAGATATTAATATATCCCCAGTTAGTTTTGCCCAACAACATAGTATTCAAATAGTAGATGTGAGCAAGAAGGCTGAGTTTCAGTTCCTCGTGAAGTATGTGGTGAGAAAACCTTTCCAATTCATTTTTGAAGTTTTACATCATTCTAAAAACTAAGCCACTCCTAAATGTAAAATTCACAAAATCTATACAAACGAAATTCATTTTTCATTTCAAATTTAATTAATTACAGTTATTAAAAAAGCATAAAATATTTAAGAGTAAATTTCAATTACTTTTGCATGAATATTAGATCTCCTGGTTTTTCAACCTTAGGGCTTAATAAAGTCAATAAGCAGCATAACTGAGAATCACATCAAACATGATTAAATGGTCCCATAAGGAAGCTACTTATAATAAGTAAATCATAACAATGTGTTCTGATATTCTACTGATTAGTTATATTTCTGGTTCAAAGAATTATCCAGTTTATTCTTAACATTTGCAAATTTTATTACACTGTGAATCGTATTTTCTTTCTGGATATAACTTTCTAAACCACTTAATTCTATAAACTAAATTCTATGATACAGTTGACTGAAAACATGAACCATCATCCCCAATATATACTTGAGGGCAAGACATAATCATAGAAAATATGGCATCTGTGTTATTCCCCTAAACAAATTAACATCTGTGGGGATTTTTTAAAAATTAATTTTCTATTAAAGTGTGGAACTAACAAGTTTTCTTTGGCAAAGATATTTTTGGTGAGAATGACTTTTCAGAATTACTAATTCTGGAACAGCTTCTGTGTAGAAGAGTATCTAGACACCTTTTGGCTCATTCCTAGAGAATATAACTTATAATCAGAATTAGTTCCACTGAAATATCTCCTCACTAAATTACTTATAGTTTTTGAAAAATGTAAACTTAAACTGCATAAATAGTTCTGGTTGCTATATTGCTTTGCCAGCTTATATCTAAACTTTCAGTGAACCTTGGAAGATGTTGTATAGTTTGGAATCTATGTGTATTATAGGAGGTAGTATAAGGATTTAACATTGTATTACCTAATCTATTTTAATTCTGCTTGGTTTCTTACACACTTCACTATGACATATGAGCAGATTTTTGGTATCCTTTGTATGAAAACACTTTTCCAAGAAAGGCTGTGAAATTAACACTCGTGGTACTATGTTCTATTCTTTGATTCTCCCTGATGAAGAATTCACAAATTCTTTTTTATTACCATTTGTCTACAGTAATCTACAGTCTTAACTTGGAATCTTTTTTGAAAGCATAAATCGGAAGTTTAGATGCACTGAAACCACTGAAAATACTGCAATTTCTACATATGGGTCTACAGGATATCAAGGGCATCCCCTGGGACATAAAACAATTTCCCCACTCTTCCAGGCAAGTACTAATTTTTACCTTGATCCCAGAGAGATCCACAAAACATTCACTCCAGGCATCCCACCAATCTTAAAACACTCATTGGAACTCATGACCTGTGCACTGTGTACTCACATCCTACATGTGTGTGTTTCTATTATAAATAATCTAGTCGTGGGGAGAACTGAAGGTGATCTCATGTCTTTTCCTAGGTGACAGGGAATAACGAAAGTTTCCTCAAGTTTCATTGTTACCAAAAATGTAAATCTTATTATGGACTCCCTGTCCGTGATGCCTATGATGTTTCACTGGTACCTGTTAAGTACTGAACCAGGGTTTGGCCTTGTTCAAAAAATTTATGAAGTGCAGGAATGGTAATCCTTGTGTCCATAATTAGTGTTTATGCAGCCAGCTTTAACTCAGAACACAGGGAAAAAAAGAAACAGGATATATCTGCATGGACGGCATGGTTCATGGTCTGCTCGAGAGCAGAGCACCGTGCTACCAACTTCTGACTCTCAGTGAAGCTCTTGACAAGCTAAAGCAGCTGAGCAGACAAGGTATTTGTGAGTAGACAAGGTATTTGTAAGCAGACGAGATCCCTCACCTCAACATATCCTGTTTAGTGAAAAATGTTTAAAAGAATCCTATTTACACTACACAGAATGTTAATATTTTAATCAAGATCCCAGTCCTTTTCTTCTCCTCTCCCTTGCCTAGAAATGTCAAATATTATTTTGTTATGTTTCTGTCTTTTGTTCAGCATTTGGCTACAACAACATGGTTCCAGCTTATATTGAAGAAAGCTGTTCTTGTCCATTGGTACCTAATATAGCAAAGAGCAAAGCATCTATGTGCTATAAAATCCATTCCCCTGCAGAACTTGGGGAGGCAAAAATCTGAAATCCGCTGAACTACTTTAGTCTATCAGGAATTAGTATCTAGACAAGGGTTTATATATTCTCACACACAGTATTTATGTGCATAGACTTACATGACTTTATATATAATAACTGTCTTAAATTATGGGTCATAATGTAGGCAGGCAACAATGTTATTTATGTCCTATAAAGTCTGGCTATATTTATGATTCTTAACTTTTACTACAATAATCTAAGCACAAGCAGTTCTACAATAATCTAAGCACAAGTAGTTTAATGATAGATGTTCTGGATACGTGACAATATTTGCCTTAGTTTTAATACAGACATTAAAAAATTATATTGATACATCTCTTCTGGAATCACTTTATAATTTTAAGGCACAAATAAATTAAATTTCCAATAATATCTGTAGTGGTAAACTAAGAACTTCAGTTTCCCACAGCACTATAAAAATGTTAACTGCTAGTACAAACCCTAACACCTTTTCTTCCTGTTCAAGAAATTCTATAT
>NW_020955759.1:520109-556985 GCF_003031625.1 Empidonax traillii | reverse complement strand
ATATAGACATTAAAAAATTATATTGATACATCTCTTCTGGAATCACTTTATAATTTTAAGGCACAAATAAATTAAATTTCCAATAATATCTGTAGTGGTAAACTAAGAACTTCAGTTTCCCACAGCACTATAAAAATGTTAACTGCTAGTACAAACCCTAACACCTTTTCTTCCTGTTCAAGAAATTCTATATATACCCATTAATCTCTAAGTGCCTCCAGACATACCTATAATTCTCAGCATTATAATGAATGTGTAACTCTGCATACTGGGGTCCTGCCAAAATATAAGTAGCTCTCAGAAAATTGGTTTCTTCCTGTGCTAATGGATCTGATTGCTTTAATACATGTCAAACACTCTATTAAACTACATAAATAAATGTCTTGCCAAATACTCTCTTCCAAACATTATTAAAATTTTAAAAATGCATAAAAATCCCAGATTGAAACTGTCACATATTCAGTACACATGTGCAGCTATTTACATATGCACATACAGGTATGCTATATAAAATAAGGATGAGTGAATTCCCCCAAATAGTTTATAAAACTCTGTTTTGCAATCAGTAGTGGAAAGAGCTGAAGTTCACTAAACCATATAATGAAATGTTAGGTAGTCAAATTAGCCTGAAGAAGAGACTAAAAAACTTAATAAAAGTGCCTTGGTTTATCTGAAATGGCATAGTTCAGGATATAAATCCTTTTACGGCTTTAATAATTGTATAGAATGATAAAACCTTTTTTTTTTATAAGAAATATGAGAGCAGCCAAAGCATATAAAGACAATTCTGGTCCCTCTTTTCATTACATTCCTCTGTAGACTTTGAAAGGGAGCAATCACATATCCTTTAAGTAAATGTGTTTTGACACAATCTGCTTCATCCCCAGTTGTTGGAGGGAGATTCAGGTTATGATTATGGGGATCAGTTCCTTGCTGTGAGTTTACTTCTTGAATGCCACAATTGCTGAGAGAGAAATGTAGAACTGTATGTTTCTCTAGAGAACTCATATACTGGGAATAAGTATTATCCTTTCCATTGATTGCTGAAGAACAAGCATAAATACTGGGGTTGCAATGACGAGTAGCAGAATCTGGCTGTTATGCATTTAGCACTGATCACAAACTCAGCAGTAAGGCCAAGAAAATTGGACTGAAAATCTCTTATTTTGATTCTGTAGGAAAAATCATTCTAAACATATTTACATTTAGGGTAAATCTGAAAACTTAAATCTTCTGGAGGTATTCCTCACTTAAGTTACAGTAAAGATAAGACAAATGAAAAGGAATGATGGAAGACTCTTTGTCCTAAAGCCCTACTTTAGCAGCAATATTTTTTCCTGGTTTTTTTGTGGTTTTTTTTTTCTAGGACCTGGCAAGAATATTCCCTCCTACTTCAGTTTATCATAATCCCAGCTCTTCCTGGAAGTCAGTGTTATTATAAGGCATTCTTTTGTAAGTCATGAAATCATGAGCTAAAGTAGGGAAGCTTTCAGTCTTCAATTTCATGTCTGCTAACTCTTTGTCAGTAGTCTCTCTTTCTATGGCTGATGCACAGTTCCTACTGGTGCTCTTAACAAAGATGGCACAAATAAATTCATAGATGAACAACTACTATGTCTGTCCATAAACACATGTGCAAAACAACAGATGTAGCATATGATAGAGGAAGAGGGGCATATATTAGAAATGGATTGGCAGACAAAGAGATGGGTAGTTTTTATGTTGCAAATTGGGAGTATACCTGTTTTTATAAGGGAAAACAGAAGCCACCAGGCATATATTTGCAAATGTTATGCTAGCTTAAAATCCAGTTTAAAAACAACTATATACGAATGGTTTAAGACTCACGCTTGATCAATATAAATTCAAAACATTATACTAATAGTGAAGAAAAATGGTTTTAATTAGTTTTTAATAGCAAGAAATTGGTCAGATGTCTTTGATGTGTCCTTCAGACAATCTAAATATGAATTTATTTCTGGTGATCCCAGGCATACTGGCACCCGTGGCTGCTCCCACATTCCCAGGGAAGCGACAGGGTGGCTGTCACACTCACTCTGTCACTGATTAAGCTGCTACTTTTGTTTGCAAATTTTCACACAGTGTCCCTGTGCCCAAAGTGATAACGATCACAGTCATTTCCGATTCGTAATCCAAGAACATGTACAGGCCCTTGCCCTGACAGACCTTCAGAGATCACAAATATGAAGTGACAGCTCTTCTGGCATGATTAATGTAGTGAAAACACAGAGCAGTGAGTCCAAGATGAGACACACCAGTTAAACCAAGTCTGTCCTTCACTCAGATCTTATATGAATTCTTAGCATTTATCACTGGTTTTCCTCTCTTGTTCTTCCTTCTACAATACTTTTAATTTTACAATAAATCCCAAGTAGGTCATGCATAACAATAAGACTAATGTTTTCTTGCCAAGTAAAACCACATTCAGAAGGGTGGTTTTGTAATAACTCAGAAGCATTTATAGTGTAATAAAAAATACACTGAACAAACCAACATATCAGAATAACAGGACTATTAAATAAAATGAAAATATCCCAGGCCTTTAAAACATGCTGTAATTCTTCAGAATAAGAAATGACCAGGGCTCAAAATCAAATACAGATATTCCTAAACTTTAAAGTATTCAGATGCAGGATTTTGGTTCAGTCTCACTTTTATAATGATAGCCATGTGGTACTGTTCTTCTCCCTTGTGGATAAGGAAAAATATCTGTTCTACTGACTTTGTAGTTGCTGTACATAAATGAAGACTTTCAGGTCATTAGTTTAACCACATGTGCAGAACATATAGAAATTAGGATAACATTTCTCACGACTACAGCTATTTGATGGAAAGAATTGGCATCAATAATGCTCATATCTATCACACTTTGTACTGTAATAGTAAAGAACAAAGTGTTTGTGAATCCCAAGGAAAGTCTGGCAGCTGTTTCACTGAGATGTAGGTAGCAATCATGTTAATAGTTATACATTCTGCCCATTAGCTGGCAATAATGTTCATGTCCTGTAGTCAAAACATTACAGCACGGCAATTTCTTCATTACTAGAAACAGACGAAAAATCCTGTCAGGCATGAAAGGAATGCTGTGGCTGTGACTCTGTCATACTTGTATCTGTTGCTTCCAGAGGACCCAAGGAAACCATATCAGTTACTGCAGAGTACATTTGAATCCCACTCTCACCTGCAAACCTCTGTGCACAGAGCACAGAAAATATAAACCATGAAAAATTCAAGAATAAATGTTCCGAGACAGGTGTTCTCTTATTCAGGACACAGGTTTTCCCTCCCTGGTATCGAAACTGATGGAAACAGATTAAGTCTGTGCCGCGCCTGAAGGTTTTATCTGATGAAGCTTGTGTAGGGGTGACAAGAATGATAGAGCTGACTGAGCCATACAAGTAACAGGCCAGGGTGGGGGGTAACAGGCCAGAAAACCCCTGATTCCCCAATGTATCCCTGTCTCATCTGTATCACATTAATTCCATTAAGGTAATGCTGTGTTTTCATTTCCATGAGGGCAAATAATATGGGCTTAAGACACATTAAGATTTTCTTTGTGGGAAAAAACCCCATATGAAACTCGATTGAGATGACACAGAAAGGTTAGATAAAGTCTAGAATCCAGACATGTTAAAGTCAATGAAGGTTTTGCAATTACCCACAATTTGGCTAGGATTGCACTCCTGAGACTTCACTTTTCTGTTTGACTTTCAGCTACAGAGCAGGTAAAAATGTCTTCCCAAAGCCAACAGGAAATGCTATTATTTTGTTCTTAATTAGGTGTTTGCAATGTTAATCTGCTCTAAAATCAAACATTGGGGTTTGTCCTTTACTATAAACCTATTAACCTGCTATTTAAGATTATTTTCTTGTGAAAAGTGTGCTGCTAACATTAGTGCAAGTGTGCACATAGGGATTATTAACCATTATTACATTTGGACTAAACTGCCAACTTGTGGACATGAAAAGAAAGCTAAAACACAAATGCTTCTGTTCCACTTGAAATAAATTACCATGCTACCTCAAATTCCCAGCAGGAAAAAGGAAGAAGGGATGTAAATTTCTGCACAATGTGAAGAAAGTTTAATGGATTTCTGTGCGATAAGAGAGGAAGTAGCGGCGTGGTTCATGTTGTTGGTGTGATGACAAAAAAAGTAGGATAGCAGGATTTCATTCCTTTCTTAGCAAGTGGACTGCAAGACCATCACAAAGATATTTTCTTTAAAAAGACAAATACAGGAAAGATTATGTAAAATGAGCAAAAGCTGCAGAGTTCCAGTTGAGAACTGAACTTCCTGAAAGGTCAGGTGTTGGGGTTTTGTTTGAAGCTTATCTTTTAGCCTCTCTGCAGTTCAAGCACAGATCTTTCACAGCTGGGCAGCAGCAAGATCCCTGCATTCACAACACCCCAAAGAAAGGGGCATTCCAAGCAGACCTGCAGTCAACTGCTGCCACGTAAGAGAAGGTCATGGCATAAAAGCACCTTTTTCATCATCATCCACAAACCTGTGTCATGTGGGACTAGAGGGTCAGCTGGAATACTACAACAACTTGGATGATCTGAATGACTTTACCAGGTAGGACCTCTTCTACTCGCCAAAAAAAAAAAAAAATCACGAATGTATGACAAAACTCTGCTCTATGAACTTTCCTTATCTAAACTTACAGCTTTGCTTTTAGAAAATATGAATTTCCCTCCTTTCTCTCACATTCTTGTTAACACCTGTGTTACTCTGTTACTGCAAGTTACCCCTTTACCTGAGATGGCTGCAGAGTTTTCGCTACTGAACTGCCTTCATGAGCAAAAGCAGATTTTTGTAAGAAGTATAAAGAAATCCCTCTAACTGTACTACTAGAATTCCCCACAGATTTATTTTTGGACATTACAGTAATGTAAGAGAAAAGTAGCCTAGCTTTTTTCTCTTGTCTCAGCTCCCATAAATTCAGTGCAGATCAGGGATTCATTTAGTCCTACTTGAATACAATGCATTCATAATCCTGTTTCTATTTATGTTATGCAGAAGGGAGATGGACTCTGGATCACTGGTGGTTGGAGTTGATTATTCCCAAGATGGTTCAAAACAAAGGCTTAAGCTATTCCCCACTTTCCTGGTGGTGACAGTGTACTCATGTATGTGACAGTAAATTCTGTAATATACAAGAA
Source organism: Empidonax traillii (assembly GCF_003031625.1). Classification (NCBI taxonomy): domain Eukaryota; kingdom Metazoa; phylum Chordata; class Aves; order Passeriformes; family Tyrannidae; genus Empidonax; species Empidonax traillii. The sequence continues at coordinate 551,800 of NW_020955759.1, read as the reverse complement.
GTAGCGTCTGTTCCCATCCTGCCAGAAAAGATTGTGTTCACCAGATGAATTTATCGGTTAAAAAAGAAGTTGACACTAATAACTCATCTGCTGCTAAAATTAAGAGTGTGAGTCCCCAATTAATAGGCATGACTATAAAACACATTGAAATACAAGGAGTGTCTAAAAAACAAGTGATGTTTGCACTTATAGCTTCCTGTCTTCCGTGAACTTTCCACAGTGCTGCTAGCTTGTCTGACAAGAAGTCTCTGATATACCTGTGAAAGAATAAGGTAAAACATGGGCTGTCTCAGTAATTTTCCTTCATATGACAGCTCTAATTTCCTTTTTTAAATAATATGTTAATACCCCATTTCTGAAGATAGCTCTGTGTGAACTATCAAAATCACAAAGCTGTACTTATATTACAAATAACTGTTGATAGAAAAAAGGTTTCCTACCAATTTTTTCTTACTCCAGTGCTGTTTCGTACTGGTTAGTAAACAAATATTCTCATAAATGTGAATAGAACTCTTCTGTGCATGATTCAAACATGATGCCAGCCTCATTGTCCACTTACTGACAAGATGCTTCAGACAAACTAAGATTAAGTTTAAAAGGCTGAAGTGACAAATACGAAGAACAAGTCAATGGTGGATGTGTTTCATTGCCATGTTTAAGAAAGGTGAAGGGTCTTGGCACAGATTACACTATAGATCAGCTGAACCAGCACAAAGAAAAATGTTTGAATCCTTTAGTGCAATAGATCTTCATAATCCCCATTTTTTAACACATGGTTCACAAAGCCAGAGTTGTAAGAAGGATTTTTAATATAAACTGGCTTTCTGAGACCTGAAAAGTTAATCAGATTGGTATTTAATTTTATTTCTTTTATACTTAAAGCCTATTCTACTCACATATGAACTGTAAATCTCCTGTTGAGAAGAGTGAGATGAATGCTAAAAATGGAATATACAGTATATAATTAACTCTAGAGGAGCAGGAATTGGACAGATATACTTTAGGAAATAATCCTGAGCTTTCAAGGAAGGAAATAGATGATTAAATAGCCTTATTCAATCTGTAATTCCTAGGATACTGTGAATAAATATCCTTTGGTAACTCAGCAAAATGATTGCTTAATAGCAAACCATAGAATCATGGAATGTTTTGAGTTGGAAAGTATCTTAAAGATAATATAGTTCCAACTCCACTGCCATGGGCAGGGGCACTTCCCACTAGACTAGGTTGCTTAGAGACCAATCCAACCTGGCCTTGAACAATTCCAGAAATGGGGTATCCACAGATTCTCAGGACAGTTCCAGTGTCTCACCACTCTCATAGTAAAGAATTTCTTCCTAATATCCAATCTAACCCTGCCCTCTTCCAATTTAAAGCCATTCCTCCTCATCCTATCACTACAGTTCCTGATGAAGAGCCACTCCATCTTCCTTGTAGACCCCCTTCAGGTACTGGAAGGATTAATTATTTAATTATGATTGCTTAATAATAAATGGAGTGACTTTTAATTGCTGTAAATATCCTTACATACTAGTTTTTTGTAAAATCAGATATAAAGACAAAAAGTCACTCTATATTGTCCCTTACTTGGATGATTTTAAATTATTTTAAAGCTACAGGTTGTTTAAAAATAAAACTATGGTTTCTGATCAGAAACTTTTGTGAGAAAAATACATTGAAATTCAAAGTGCAGGTCAGTCTTTCTGCTAGAAACAGTTTATTTCACCTAAAAAGAAAAGAACATGTAATAAAACATCAGAACTGATGACAAAACATGACAGCTGTACTTCATTGCATTTATGTTAACATTCAAAATCAGATTAAATTAGGTATTTTAACCATCCTCCTAATTTTATTTAAAACTGCATTTGCTTCTTAAATTTAGTGAAACTTTCATACCATTAAAGGGCAAGTTAGTTAGCTCATTAAATTAAATTTAAATTCATACAGTTTTTCCAGCATAAATAAATAATCCAAATATTTTCATCCAGATTGAGTGTGATGTTCAGTTAAGGGAATAGAACATTCTGTGATAATTTAAAGCCACACACTGACTTGAAATATTTTTATAAGACAGTGCCAACTTAAAGTCAACCGTCTCTTGAGCCCTTTTTTAGCTCATTTACACTCTTTCCAAGTAATACCAATAGTAATATGTAAATGAGTGCTGAGAGAAAGAAAGTATTTCTGGTAATTTTGTTTGGTTTTCATAGTTATTGACATTTTGCCTCTGTTCAAATTTTACTCATTTAACTGTGCTCAAGAAGGACTGTAAATAAAGCCAAGATGATAATGTCAGTCTACACGTAAGCCCAACACTTCCCATATCCACTCAGCTTGCATATAAAGAGAGAAATTAATATAATTTATTATTTATGTTCTTTGAATAAGAGGCAGGACTTCTCAGCCCCTTCTCAGACCATTGCATACATGTATAGACAATATTATCATGTGCATATATGAGTGTACTGGTACATTCTTATAATGATTGAAATTGTGAGCATTTTTTATGCACTCACCTGTCATGGAGATCTCAGTACAGGATCAGGGCATATGAAATGAACTGAAGCCAGTAAATTATTTCATCAAAACTCTCTGAAATCTAGTAAATGGAAATGCCTTTGACTGTGCTGACCTGTGCTGTATTTTACAAGTGAGATGATTATGATGGGATCTCCTGACCATTAATAACTCTTTGAGTCATGCAGGTAAATCATAGGAGTCTTTCTCCTTTTTCATTCATAGTTACTTGCATAAATGGTCTAATTGTAATCTCAATAAAGGCATTGGCTCAATCAGCGTCTTTGTGGTGGTGGTGATGGCTTTTTTCCTGTTGGTGATCTACTCTTTTACAAGGTAGTTAGTAGTTGTAGTGGATTTCTACAGTCAAAAAAAGAACTTTCTCTTCAAAGAAATCCTCTACTTACTTAAAATCAGCTTGTCACAGAATTATATTGACTTGAAAAATTGTAGCATTTGCTTAGAAAGAACTCTGACTTTTTGCTGCTGGGTTTTCACTGGACTTGTTTCTGCCACCACAACTCAGTACTAACTTTGTTAGCCTCAGCCACAGAAATGTTTTATCACCATGGCTACACAAAATAAAGCACACTGGACACGGTACTGCAAAGGGCTGGACATTCAGCAAAGCCTGAGGGCAACACAGGCCTCATTTTAAACACTGAGTGTTTCCACAATCACTGGGATGATTCACAGGCACACACACATGTGTACATAATCTAGACCAAGAAGAGCAGAGCATTCAGAAGGTTGGTGGATCCAGCCTCTGGGCTTCATTCCACACATCCCCTTCATTTCAGAATTGTCCTCAGTGTGTTTAATACTCCGTAGCTTTCCACCCTCACATCTCCAGCTTTTTTTCCAGTTTCATTATCCACTTGGAAAACAGAAAGTTAAAAGCCTTACTTTGATCTCAGATGTCATAACATAAACAACAGATGCAAATACTTCTTTGGTGACCACTAATCTGTCTGTAAATCTCCTGATGAATCAGAACTAAAAATAATTACATTCTGTGTTATTTGGCATAATTCATCTTTTCACTTTTATACTCTGGGAAAACAGAAAAATATTGTTAGCTTTAAGGAATTTTTTATTTTAAGATGTCTCATAGATGGTTCATTATATACCTTAGTGCCATGGGAGATGTGGACAAAGAGCTCAAAACTCTGTTTTACTGTATTTTATAAAGAGTAGAATTTTGTTCTTTTTGCTTTTCTCAAAAAGGAAACAGTGTGAGCAACTCTAATAAATTTACCAAAATTAGCCCACTCAGTTCACCTCTTTGAAAAAGATATTCTTCTAGGTATACAAGTTGAGGATACAATTTAACTATTGTGTTTTATTATTTCCTTTACCCTGGATGCTAATACAAATCTGCATTAATAGCATTAATACTGTCACTTCACCGATACTTCCAAGCAGACCATGCCAAGAGCCATTATATGATTAATGGTTGTAGAGATGATTGCTGGAATCCCAACTACTATTAGATTAGCCAACCTAAAACCAAAATAAGAGTACTTTTCAGCCAAATGTTGCCAAATGCACACAGAATTAGCAGTGTCAAACTAAACTGTATACAGAATGTAAACATTCACCTTGCCTTTCTATTGCTAGTATTTGGCAAATCAGAGAAGGTTCACTGAAGTCTTGTTCCCAAAGATACTCTTCTGTACCATAAAAGGTATTCAGGATGCCTCATGATTTTATCTCTTATATAAATAAAAAAGTATAAGAATATTTTTAGGAATAATCTTTTAGGACAAGAATCTCAAAAGTGCTAAAGTTTAGATCTGTAAAGAGAGCTTTGGAACAAAAATAAGTACCGGAATTTCTCATACAACAAAACTAGGTAATTAAACTCGCAAGAACATAATTCATGGGCAGAAACATAGTGATCAGAAGTTTACCTGAACAAACTGGCATGTGTGTCTTACTCTGTTAGATATTTCTTCCTGAATTATCTGTTAATTACTCAGGTACAGCAAGCTTAATTACCTAGTTTTGATTTTCCTTAAAACACCATCACATGATAGATTAGAAAACAGAGCTTCTATTCCCTCTTCAGTCTGAGGAGTTACAGGCCTACAAATTCTCTTCCAAGCAAGTTTACTCCACAGAAATATAGACTAGGATGGGTTAAGTGTGTTCTCTATTCCTTGTGCTGCGGGAGGACAATTAAGTCATGAAGAGCACAAGGTTCATGATGCTAAAGAGGAATCGCTCAAGTAGAATTGTGATGTGGCAGCCCAGCGATATAGGTGTCAGATGTCCTAAGGACTCATCTCTTTTCTCAAGATTGCTTATGAATTTTGAAAGAATTATTAAATAAATATGCAATTTATGTCTCTCAACAATTAAGATGTTAAATTAGAGAAAGAATGACACGGTGAATTTAAGATTTCAGGTAAGCATTAGGTATGTACAGTCTCTGAAGACAGAGTTTGAGCATAATCATGAAAACCTACCAGCATAGAGTTCTCAGCTTACAGAGATCATCGAGGATAGTAAAATGAGTAAATTTAAGTGCCTCCATACCATCAAAATTCCACTGTAGGCATCAGAATTTTCTCAATCTGTGGCTTAGGGCCATACTGTGTTTCTGTAACTCATTCCCACTGATTTCTTCTTTGGGCACAGTTGAAAGCGAAAACATGTTCAGAAAATTGCTCTACAAATTTTTTGCATAAATAAACATTTGGCTTGAAATATTGTGATTCCAGGAGTTCTCACACTCTACATATACAACAGTTGCACCGTATTCCTCTATGGCAAGATTGTCTTCCAAAGAAATCAGAACAGGCAGCCATGCACACACACTGGACATAAAGCATGTGAGGTTTTTTTAGAGACAGAGCCAGGTATCCTTATAAAAAATAAGGATTTAACAGGATTTGGATCCCACAGGATTTTTTTTTGTGCAGATGTCTGCACACAACAACCTGAGATCAGAAATGCTCATCAGAACCTCAACATTGTGGACATGTTTAACACTTAAAAGAGACCCAGCAGCTATTTTTAAGAAAACAGTTTTTATACGTAAGTGGCATTGAAAGGGATAGTGAGACATAGCCAATACAAACAGATTTCAAATGAACTGCTTTTTATCATTCACCACTTAATGAAATAGAGCCTCTGTTTTTCTTTTTTCTAATGTGGTTTCTGATGTTGTGTCCACTTGGAAGTAGTACTATCAGTTTGTGATTACCTACATGGGTTAGGACTGTGGAAGCAAAACTGACCAGACTCTAGATTTCATATGTAAAAAATTCCATTTTTTTTTTTTTTTCAGAGAACCCATTTAGTTCTTTCTAATGTTTCCTGCTCATTGTGTAAGAGGACTTTTGTTGCCTGTAATTCAGATAAGGAACAAGGGAAATAGAAATATCAAACTATCACATTTCAAGAATGCAATTAAAGACTTCAGCGGTGACAGCTTGGTTACTGCTGAATATGCTCATCTAGGCAGGTCTTTAAAGCATGGCTGTTATGATTTAGTGATAAGAGGACCACATCCTCAAGTGATTTATAACATCACAAAGTTCTGTGAATTTGCTGTCAAGGATCAGGGGAAGTATTAATAAGCTGGGGATATCCAGGTTTCAAAAGAGCTCATAAATGTATCATCATCTGCTTCTAAAAAAATACATAGTTTTCATAGATGAGGTAATTTATACGTAATTTATTAAAGCAACTGTGGAAATTCTCATTCCCTTTTAATTCCTTTAATTTTTTTTTCCCCTTTAATTTTCTCCTCTCTCTTTCCCCTCCTCTCCTCAGTCTTTTCTGGCTTTCCCCTTCCCTTCATGGTATAAGGCAGGGCTAGACATTTTTTCTCCTGTCTTTCATTACAGATGAAGGAACTCCCAGGAGTGTCAACTTCTTCCAGATATCAGAGCAGTATGTAAACATATTATTGATCTGTTTTTTAGTGTAAACAAAATTTGAAAACCATCAAACCAAGCCATTGGCACAATACTTATTATGCTGTAGCAAAAAAAACCAACAAAAAAATTACAAATTCAGGGCTGGCACGATCAAATCAGATCCTTCAATCTGACAACAACTGAATTGTTGCAAGAATAACTCAGAAATTGGAAATGTGACAGTAAATTTCTTTCTTCCCTCACCAAAATTTAAGGTTCCTCAGAAGTTTAAAGGATAAGAGGTGCTGTACAGTGCTGATACTTAGCCTTTTAGGAGACTTATGAGCATTTACAACCCTCCCCTCAGGCTATGACTGCACATATACTTATTCATCATTTCCTGGTTTTACCTGCAGGGGATTCCAGAGCAGCTCAACCGCTTTAATGAATGTGGCATTGGCATATTTTGGATTGAGGTAGGGTGGTTCAACACAAGACATTCAAGATATTTTCAGCAGCTGTTTGTTTGAAAGAGGGGATAAGCTTTGATAAGATGATGTGGAGATTGTTTCTCTTTTGCCGTTGGCTGCCAAGACATTTTTTTAACAAGCAACGATGACAGTTTACAGGACTATGGAGATTTGCAGGAAAAATATGTCTAACCTTATTGATTCTTATGGTACTATTTTGCAACCTCTCTCAAGAAAGTAATCCTGCATAGTTTGCATTCCCTTATTTACATTACAGAATTTTCTTTCCTTCTCACACCCCGTTTAAAGCTTTGCTTTCCTCTGTGGTTGTCTGACTGATTATGTATCCTATGTCTACATGTTTAAGCAAAAGCATTCAGCACCATCTTTCAGCACGTCATTATCTTTTTAAACAGAAATCTCCTGTCCCTGTCTTAGAAAAACCACAACTTATTTTCTTCAAAACCAGCTTACTTTAATGCTGTGAAATTGAGACAGATTGTATTTAATGAAAGAAGGACTTTAAGTTGAGAAGCTGTTGTTGAAATGCATGGTCACAGAGTATATAGTCTTTACTGTATCTGCCTCCTGGGGGCGATTCGGATTAGGTGTTTTCTAGCTGAATTAAGTACTTAACAAAAGAACTATTCTCCCATCTGTGAATACAGCTGTACTGTGCAAATACCATTACTGCCAGTTGAAATTACAAAGTTGACATCCACAGGTCACATGCACAATTTCTAGTGATGTTAGAGGGAACACAATATGGAGTATGGAAAGAGGCTAATGTGCAGTCCTTAAATTTTGAGGGTGGAAAAAGGCAAAGGCAAATACAGCAGAAGAATGAAACTACAGGCATTATTCTACTTCCATTACAGTCATTTGGGTTTGTGTTACTTCATTCCAGCTTACTTCACAAGCAGTTATTAAGAATTTCCAAGACCAAGAGGAGTAGTTTATTTCACAGGGAAAAATATGGCCTTTGAAAGCAAGCAACTGATGAAGAAGAAACTTTAAAAATACATAACTTTATTGTTCAACCTAAATAATTTTTTTTTTTTTTTTAATTTCAGATCTTATCCTCAGCAATCTAACTGAGATGGAGATAGTGGAGATGATTAGTCCTGGATAAGAATCTACACTTTTAACAATAGTTCACATTCATAAGTCCAACTGCACTATGGACAACCTTCTCTGGGCAGTCTGTGTAAACAGGTCTCAGATCAGTTCCTATAGATTCTTGTTGGAATGCAGTGGTGTAAGTATAAACCAGTTCAATATTTAGCAAGTTTTCAAAAGTGTTGATTTTTCCCAAAGAGCAATGGAGCATTTATTTTGGTTAAACTGTGTTGTATGCTACAGTCTTATTACATAGGATGAGAGACTAGTTCAGCAAGATGACTTCCATATTCTGTTAGACAAAAAAAATCCACTGTGGAAATCTGAGAAAAATTTTATGAAAGAAGTTGACATTTTAGTAACATTTTCTATCTGTTCATTGTCTTGGGAAATAAGTTTGTGGGTTAAAGGAGAAGATGAGAAACATACTGGGAGACTTTAACACTGGAAATAATTTTCTTAAGAAATTAAAAATATCAAGAACAAAAAGACATAAAATGCCTACCCAGATTTATGACACAGGTTTGTCTCATTCAGAATCTTGTTTCTGACAATGGTCAATTGTAGAAGCCTAGGACAGTATATTCTCCAAGACACCTACATCTTTGGAGCTTCCTGAGGTAAGTTTTTATGTGAACAGTTGTACTTTATAGTAACTGCTAGACCCAACCCTCATGCACTTATCTAACATCATTTAAAAAACATTTCTATTTTTGGCCTCTACAACATCCTGTGGCAGAGTTCCATAATTTTATTATGCATTATGAGAAAAAGTGCTTCCTTTTGTTTGTTTGTCCCTAAGGGAACCAGGGACAAATGAAAAGGCACTGTATTTACCCAGGAACCAGTAATACTGCTGTGGGATACATTTACAGAGCTACACAAGGGAGGTGCTGATTCTGACCACAGATCTGCAGACAGGAGAGCAAGGGGCAGTCACAGCATAAAAAAATGAGCTGAAATTTTGCAGTAGGGGAAAGCAGAGAAGCCCACGCTCAAAATGTGTCATTGTTTTCTCATTTTGTCAATGCCCTCTTTTCAGCTGGGGATACCTGTGTGCCAAAAACCAATGCCAGATGTTTATCTGCATGTACCCAGTGAGAAATGTAAGTGACTGAAAAAAAGGCTTGATGTCGTGTACACTCAACTGAAGAGCCCCAGCCTGCTATGGAAATACATGAAAAGGAAATTGTATGAATCCTAAGGGCAGACCAGAGCACAGCCCGCGGTGTGGCGAGTAGCATGTTTTCATAATCTGTGGTTTGTCCTTTTTGAAGTGGTCATGTAATGAGTTGAAATATCCATGTGTTTAGATAGTAAACTTGCATGTAAGGCTGCTGGTAGCGAATTTCCACTTTAAACACTGTGAGTGGCTTAATGGACAGTTACAGCCTGACATCCTCATACCTTCCCTCTCTAGAATCAGAAAGCAAAAAACCCAACATTTTTCCCCAGTTTATTCCTACATTTCTTCTATACAAAAAGCAAATGTGTTGTACTTAATTTTTCAATGCCCAAATGGTTAAAACTTCACACTATAAAACTGCTAACCACAAAATTTGAAAATTGTTATTGCTTAACTGGAAAGTATTTTAAGTGTTTTCAGACAGAAAGCATGTCTTCACAGCCAAGGTCTTCACCTGGTGGTCTAGAGGGTAAAGGCGCTGCGCTGTTAACGCCAAGACAGGGGTTCGATTCCCAGTCGGGGCCACTCCCCCGGGCAGATGGAGCTTGTTAGCCCTGTAAGGCAATCCATCTATGTCCTGAGGACCTCGCTGCCACCGTCCAAGCTCGCTTGGCCCTGGCAGATGAACTTTAGGATTAAAGGGTGGGCTCAGTTCCGTGCACACTGTGTCTCACCTAAAAAATCCAATGCGCAGGCTGGAAGGTATAAAGACCTTCCCCGGTTCTTCGTTCGCGAAGACTGGCCATTACTTACTTACTTCATAAATAAGGACTGAAGATAGTCATAGAACTTTGAAATATAAGCTATATTCTATAAACATTGATTTTCAGCAAAAATAATTGGTGTTTGCCAAATTACCTGGTGGCTCAGTGGGTGAGATTCTCAAGGCTTTTCTCAGGGTCAACAAATAGGACTACAGTACCTGGTACAAGGTGAAAAATGCTGGCTTTACAGCTTTTGACTGCAAGTAAAGATTCTGATAAGTAATAGATATAATCACTGCAAATAATTGAGCTAACTATTTTTAACACAATAACTTTATTTAACTGTCACCTTAAGCTGACCTAAAGTAAGTATTCTTTTAAGGTAACTGAATAACAGAAATGTCTTAGGTGGTTTGGAGAATGTATCAATAAGGAAAGTTGGACACCTTTTAAATTAATTATCTCTGCAGCATTTCCTCTACTGTATTTAAAGAATAATAGATGACATCTCAGCTTAATGAGCCAGTCTCAAGTTATTAACATGCAGTAGGATATTGGAACATATGCTTGAACCTTATGGTCAAAAGGAACAGGTGACAGATGTGACAGGCTATCTGCACAGAGCACAGATCTAGATATCCTTCAGACCACTTATCTGAGGCAGCCCACACTGGCGTCTGTAAAGGCTAACTCACAGTATTGCTGATCTGTGTTACTGTTCACAGATTCCTTCTCTCTTCACTGCTTGTGTAAAGTTTCTTCACTCCTCAAATACCCATGCAGCTCAAGTGTCTAGAGGTGAGCAGTAGATATAGCATGGTTCCCTTTCCTATTCTGGATGTCCCATCAAATAATAACACAGCTGAGGTAATTGCAGCTTACTTTTGGCATGCTTTGCAAACCTCCTTCTCATCTTAAATAGATGTGATTTTAGCTAGCTTCTAATTTAAGCTGTTAGAAAATGTGATCCTGTGGTGTTAACTTCGACATGGGGCTGCCCAAGTCAATAGCACTCACTGCATGACACACTGATCCTTGAAAGGAAACTGAAAAAAATAACGCAATTTTCTGAGATAAACAGGCGTGATGGAAATATCCATTTTATAGTGCCAAGCTGAATAGACACAGTACAAATTAGAAACTCCTGTGGTTTAGATCTTACTGTGCCTCTATCTTCATTTGACATCCCCATGCCTTAGTTTTCTTTGGAGAAAAAGAGGATTAACTCACGTTTACTTCTGAATAAAGTAAATCCTGGGCTCTAAGTGTTCCCAATAGCTTTTTTTATTCAGCTCTCTTATTTGAAACTGGCCATATTTTTCTTACAGCCAGGGACAATGGAGTAAGTATCTAGCAAAACAAGTTTGTAAAAGTATTTCATTGTAACAGAACAAGCTCTCAGAAACTCAATAGATCTAGAAAACAAAAAAGATTCTTGAATGGGTCATCAGTTCTCATAAAAAGCTCAAACTACAGTTTTGGGTCATTCATAAAAATATTCTAATCCCAATGGTGTATGTTTCAACTCAAAGAAATTACATTTTTCTAACTACCAAATGCTGGCAAGTAAGATCAACTTTAAGCCATTTTTTAATTCAGCTCTATCTATGTCGTGCTCCTTCTATTTTCTGAAACATTTAGATTTAGTCTGTAAAGAACACAAACCAGTAATAAAAATTAATTAGAAATTGTGTCAGTGGTCCAGAGACACTTGGGTATTACAGCAGCGAAAGGACTGGAGTTTCTCAAAGTAGATACATCTCTGCTACTTGCACCAGAAAATTATTTTTATTTGCATACTCAGAGGGGAGGAATTTCATATCAAAATTACAGCACTTTTGAGTTCACAGCCCAGTGTTGTAACTCTGATAGGGCCTGAACCACAGTAAAATCTCTCATTCAGAAAAGTGTAGAGAGACACTACTGTAGTGTACTGAGCACATCACAGTTCACAGCCAGGGGCCACGTGTCAAGACTGTTAAAAAGGTAATCACTTAAACCCATGGCATTAGAAAGTCATCAGATCTACAGTGATGATCCTTAGAACTGTTTCTTTCTCTGACTCATATACTGCAAAAGACTTTAGTCTGGATGTGGGTTTCATTCTCATTAGCAGAAAAGCACTCCCAGAGCAATATCACAGCGTTACATTTAAAAAGTTACTTCCATAGACAATGCTGCAGAAAAGTGACTTTTAATTATGGGAGGTTCATTAATTTAAAATGTGGTTTGTTTCTTTTTAGTTAACAAACTGAAATAATTCCGTTTCTGTGGGAGAAAATTAGAGGGTTTAGCCACTGAATATTCTGGATGCAAAACCATACCTCTTAGATACACTTGAAGTTATGGAGGTAGCATAAAATCCTTCATTGATGCAGACAAAGCTGGTTTTTTTACTGTAAACCTTCCATAGGTAAGTGGGATTATCTATACATTTCTGAAAGACACTAGGATTCTGTGCTAGTATTAGGGAGAGTGCATAAATGTCTCTGTGGAAACAACCACCCTCAAACCTGTATGGTTCTTTTTAGGAAATTTGAAGCAAATTGAATTGCTTTAAAAACCTTCTATTTAATATTTTACTTGTCAAAGAGATTCAGTTAAACTATATTGTATTATTTAAATAAAAATTTTTCAAAACTCCCTAATATTTATTTATTTATAGCCAAATGGATCTCCTAGATCTATTCCTGTGCCATCAGCTTATCACTTTCTAATTATGGCCACATTATTTTCTTATCCCTCATTCTGTAATGATTTACGTATGCAACACCATTTAGAAATTAAAAAAAAAGTAATTTTTCACATTTTGCAGAGGAGAAACCTGAATCATGGGGTCTGCAGTTCACTTGGGACCCTATCTGACTCACCACATGCAGATAAGACAGGTCCATCCTTTCAGACTCTAGAAATGATAGCAGTAATTTAATGGTCCCATAGTGATGAAAGTGCACTAATAACGTGCCAATACAAATTTGATCCCTCGATAGAAAGTATGGAATATTAACACGATGGCTAGCAGGGAAATCTGACTGGTTCATTGAGTTCAACAAATATATTTTCTCACCACTCAGTTCTATTAAAAAAACAAATCTGGATGCATCGCATTGTGTCCAAAGAAAAATATCAGAGGATCAAACAATTGGACTCCAAACTCTCAAATGGCATAGACTTATCTCACATTCTGCTATGAGATTCAAACTATCCTGAAAGCCAGAATTAAATGTTGTTAAAATAGGATTCACATTAAAATATAAGAAACAAACATGGAGACATAAAAAATGTAGCCAAGGAAATCTCATAGCTTCATACTATAAATATATTGCAGAGAGCTGGATAATCAAGAATAAAACAGAGGAGACAATCAAAAGATATTTCTAATCTCCCCAGGCAGAGAAGCTTGAGTGAGTTTTGCTTCTCTTGTGCACGGTATACTGGAACTCCTAGAGTGTTAAAGTACCATGAGAGAAACACAGAGAGTTCCTAAACTTAATGAATCAATTAATTTAAGAAAATTTTAACTGTGCTTCTGTAATATATTAGGTGTTATAACAATCTCAACATTAAGAAAACGTTCCAATAAATATCTTTCATTTTAATTCAGCACTGGTTTCATAACAATTTATGCACTAGGTTTGGGTAAATATGTATGAAAAATTAGAGAAATTAATTTGCAGGCCTATTTTGTCTAATCCATTGAACTAAAATGATAAGTTCAGTAATATCTATCTCTTAAAAGTAGTTAAATTGAGCATTTAAAAGTGCATATTAGTCTCTGAAACTGAGAAAAAATACATGATTCACTATGACAAATCAAGACATATTCTAGAGGCCTTTGAATGAAAGGTGGAATAACAAGGTTTTGTTATTAAACTACAATCTTTCTGAAGTTCAGAAAATGTAAAGCATATATGAGAATATATATATATATATAGGAATTTTAAATACATATACATTTAAGAACCACGAGCTGTGTCTATGTGTTTTGACCCTTGGAAACTTTAAATGTGCCCCAACTTTACTGTTTCCATGCCCGAGGAACACGCAGCACTATCTCCCAGTGAGCCTGGGGGGCTCGGCGCTGCAGACAGTGGTGCAGGGCAGCAGTTCTGGCAGCAGCATTCACACATGGCTGGCTGAGTCTTTCAGAGTTTGCTCAGACAAACTTCCCCATTTGCACACGGAGCTGTGTCAGAAGGAGGATTGGTACGTAGAAATCTGGTGAAGTACATCCAGGCATGTACTATCCATAGTGAATACAAGCAGAGGACTGATGCATGACATTATGTATGCACTGACAGAGGCAAAGCCAGATTCCTACCCTAAGACCTTGAACACAGAAGTTAAGTTAGCATCCACCCCTGAGCTGACAGGCTTGGCTGATTCACAAGGGAGATGGGACTCTCATGTCTGCTCAGAGCAGGAGGACGAATCTCCCCCTTGCTACCGATGTGCCCCTACATAACAGTTATGATATCCTGGGGCTGGGAGGAGAAGACACTTCCTGTTAAGTGGTCAAGACTAAGAAAAGGACAATAGTACAAAGTTGGTACAATAACCAATATTGGAACAATACTGCAAAACATACCTCAGAAAAATGTTGAAGGGGTAGGGAGCACAAGGAGTGTTCTCCTCTAACCTCCCAGCTGGAGGAGAGAGTAGAACATCTTTGAGAATTGTAGAAATGTTCACTGAGAAAAACTTGTCTGGAAATGAAGATAACTGATGAAAAGTTCTGTTTTCTGTTGAACTGACCTTTGAGTGGTGGGCATGGGTTGCTGCAGAGGCTGGCAGGAGGAACAGGGGCCACCTCACAGGAGTTCCCAATCATGTCTGCAGTGGCATGAGTTAGCATGTGCCATGTAATCCTCCCAAGTAACAATCCATGCAAACAAGAAGAAAATGGTTGGGCTACATTAGAGATGCTTGGGAGGACCATAAATGGTTCATTTGTGCTACCATGCTAGGGAAAAAATGAGAAGGGAAAGTCTTCTGACCCTTTGCTTTTCATGCCTATGCAGCAATTGCTAGGGTCAAATCCTTTCAATAATTCTACTCTCACTGGAATGTAAATAAAGGATATCACACTCTCCCTGCCTTGTTTCATCTCCTGAATTATGCATCTGGTCCCTTAAGAACACACATGGCAGAAATACTACTCATTTCAAGAAAAGCAAAATGTATATCCCAGCTAGTTCAGCTGAGTGGCAAGTCACATGAGGAGAACCCTGCAGAGTAGGATCATTGCATATGCTCTTGCCAAAGTGGGTGGCAGTTTAAGGATGGATGTGAGATGCAGATGGAAAACCAAGGAATTCTGCTTAAGGCAAAAACCCAAAGTGTAAATAAGTATCCCAGTATTCCAAATCACAGAATCACAGAACATTTTAAGTTGCAAGGGATCCACAAGCATCCAACCCTTAGCTCTGCACAGGACCATCCCCAAGAGTCACACCATGTGCCTGAGAGTATCATCCAACCACTTCTTGAACTTTGACAGGTGTGGTGCTGTGACCACTTCCCTGGGGAACCTGTTCCAGTGCCCAGCCATTCTCTGGGTGCAGAACCTTTTTCTAATATTCAGCCTAAACCTCCCCTGATACAGTTCCAGGCCATTCCCTCAGGTAACCACAGAGAAGAGATCAGTGTCTCCCCCTCATGAGAAAGCTGTAGACTTCAATGAGGTCTCCTCTCAGTCTCCTCTTCTCCAGGATGAACAGAACAAATGACTCCAGCCACTCCTCACACGACTTCCCCTCAAGGCCCTTTACCATCTCTGTTGCCTCTGGACATGACATTCTCTAATAGCTGTATATCTTTCATATGCTGTGGTGCCCAAAACTGCACATGATATTCAACATGAGACTACCCCAGTGCAGAGCAGAGCAGGACAATCCCCTCCCTCGACTGGCTGGTGATGCTTTGCCTGATGCTCCCAGGACATGGTTGGCCTTCCTCGCTGCCAGGGCACAGCTGACTCATATTCAACTTGCCATTGACCAGGACCCCCAGGTCCCTGTGCATGGCACTGCTTTCCAGCATCTCATTCTCCAGTCTGCATGCATATCCAGGTTTGCTCTGTCCCAGGTGCAGAATCCTGCACTTCTCCTTGTAGAACTTCCTATGGTTGATGATTGCCCAGACCTCTAATTTCTTGAGGTCTCTCTGCAGAACTTCCCTGCCCCTGAGAGAATCAACAGCTCCACTCAGTTTTGCATCATTTGCAAACTTCCTTAGTATCCTTTCCAGTCCTGGAAGTCTTGTGTCCAAGTCATTTATGAAGATGTGGAAGAGTGCAGGGCCCAAGTTTGAGCCCTGTGGAACCCCATTAGAGACAGGTCACCAGTCTGATGTCACCCCATTCACTGTGGCTCCATTCACTATTTCCCTCTGTGAAAATCCTCCCTCTCCCTTTCTGTGGAAGGGACAAAGTGTCCTGGCAGAGCTACCCTGGGATAAGGGAGCTGAGATTTCCAACTCCAATACATCTGTCTGACATCCAAACCAGTTCCTAAGTCCAGGCATTGGACAGACTGGCTCCCAGCAACATCATCCCTCATTCTGTACTCAGCCAAAAGGCCTTTTGGTTCCACTGGTTATTCTGTCTACATACATGCATAGGGGCAATTCTGAAAGCAATAAATAGCCAGGCACACTAGGCACTCTGGATCATTTTGACATTCACTTTAGTGCATCCAGATGACACAGTAACCTTCCAAGAAGTAACCAAAAGGTGATTGTTTGGCTGAAATGCTAATAACCATCTCAAACTGACCTTTACTTGTTTCTGTAGTGAAATACCACTGGAGAAAAGGTGAACTAACAAGAAGAAATATGCAAATTGTTTACTTTTTCAGTCCATTCATGCCATTTTGCTTATTCTTTCATTCTAGCCATTAAAAATCCATGTTGCCTCTATGTAGTCATTGGGCTGAGTGGAAAGGTAAACACTGAAGTCTTTATTCTTCTGGTAGCTGACAGCTTCTCTCCTTGGGGAATGAAAAAAATTGTCTATTTTTCTTCTTGTCAAAAACCAATAGAGGTTGCATTAGTCACAGAGAATATGGAAATCTGCCAGAAAAAAATAAAATAAGTAGTACCCCATAGAAACCTAATAAAAATGTCTATGAGGCTTTTGGAAATGACCCTTAACTACCAGCCAAAGTATAATGAAATTGGCAAAACACAAAAAGCAAAGTCTCACTTTGCTTTGCAGCTTTCAAATGACCCACAAACCTCATTAAAAGGGATCAGCAGTGGCAAATATAGACTCTGCCAAAATTCTTTGGCAACATGTCCCAAAAAACTGAAAGAGAACAGGTTTACATAGAAGCAACAGGCTTGCTGGTAAGGTTAGCTGCTGTCAACATCTCTCACACTACAAATAGAAAAATCCCTTTTGACTTGTTTTCTTAATGAGTTATCCTGTTGAATTTATTTCATCCGCAGTCCACGGGAGCAGATACTGCTGTTCTTTACTCAGATAAAATCCAGATGAAACTAATGAAGGGGGTTGGTGCCTGAGAAAGGAGGACATCAGAAGGGAGGACAGCACTGGACTTTCTGGAGCAACTGTTTAATGTTAGCAGTAAGGAAATATTTTTTTTTTAAAGAAGAGTGTTGCATTTTTTTGTGCACATTCGTGTTCATAAACTGCAATTAAGGGTAGATTTTGCCCTCAATTAAACCAAATCAAACTAAAAAGTTACAGAACTTAATTCTCCACTTCCTGATAGCTGTTTTTTGTCTCTAAGAAGGCAGGATCAAAATTTCACCTTATACTATGAGAGACTTGTGGCTAGCTGTTCCTCTTAGGTCTTAAAATCTGTTGGCTTTTGAAAAATTTAGTGTTTTACTGTTGTAAACAAAAATCCTACCCTATTTCTTTACTTAAAAATAGCAAATAATATAATGCAAAGCCTTTCATATTTTCAATAAAAAAGAAAAGAGCAATAAGCATGCTTAACCATAGTGAGGCAAGAGGGTAAAGGAGGAGTGAAAAGATGTTCTCAGACTGGTGGGAGTTTTTGATGAGTTTGTAGAGCTGATTCTTCTTTAGACAGTCCCAAGGACTCCATCACGCTGTTGAAGCCCATAGGAGTACTACCGAAGTAAAGTTTTCAAGTCTGAACCATCAGACTAGGACAAAGCAATCTGTTTTTTCCCTGCAACTCCCTGTTTGTAAAGATCTTTGTTCACTGTGTGTCCTGCTCTGTTTGTGGACTGTGACTGCAGAATTTTAATGAGCCCCTTGCAGAGCTCTTCTCAGAGCCAGCTTTGCAAAGAGACATGTCACACTGAGAAATTTTTCATGTGCCACTGTTTCATTGTTTTGCTCACAAGTTAAGGCTACCTTGATTTCACTCCATACATTTCTGTCTTCCTTTGATATAGAGCTGGTAAATTGTGTACCCCTGAAGTTCAGCTTCACGGTTATTCGTTCTCACTCATCCTCCCTGTTTTCCTTCCTGCTGAGGCAGCTATAACAGCCTTAGAAATCTGCCAGCCTACACAATCCAAACACTGGAGTTTGAGCTGGTTTGTTCTTCCTTAAGACTGAACTTCCAAAACACAAAATATTTAGTTATGACACTGAGTCTGAGGTCAGCCAGAAGCCAATGGAAAGGTCTTTTTGAGTAAAAGAAAAATTAAAAAAACCTCTCAGTACTGTTCAACATTGATTGCTGTAGAGACAAAAGTGAGATGCTATGTACCTTAGTAGTTTCATTGTTTTTATTTTTCTTTATATATCTATTGGTCATGTGTGGCTAAATATGGTGCAGTATGGTGCTTAAAAATAATTGTAGCATGCAAAGTGCCTTTCTTGTCTCTGTATTTCACAGCTACCAAAACCTGTACTCTCCACCCCAACTTTAAAAGTAGCAGGGACTGGGGACATGAGGTCAGGATGGGCACAGAAGAAAGAGTAGATGACAAGGATCACTGTATGTGCTATGGCTTAGGTGTCTAATCTAGCACACTGGGGAGTTCAGACACTGGCTGTGTCTCCCAAGCCCAGTTTCTCGGTGGTCTGTTCAAGGTACAATAAATCCACATGACATTTCTGTGCTGTGCAGACCATAAAGACAGAATATATTAAGAGTCATGTTCTCATTATAGAGGAGGTCTTTGTGGCAACCCTAAGATGTGACCAAAGCACCAGGATAAAATCATCTGCTGATAAGCATTACACGGCTAATTAAAAAAGAAAAAGAAGAAAGCATACATTTGATTTCACTCCAGATTTAGCTTTAAGTTTGCACAAATATTCTGGTATTATTCTAGCTTTCTTTTTCCCCTGAACTTCCTGTTCAGACTGGAAATGGAAGGGCCAGACAGTTCTCCTCTTCTCAAGGGATTTTCAGAGCAATTCTGAAGGAAAGAACATTCATGTTTTCAAAGTTGGTGCTGACATTCAACTATAAATCATAAATCATCAATGATTCTTAACAGTGAGATGTACTGGCAAAAATCCCTATGAATTATCATCAAAGGTAAAAAAGTCTTTGTAATCAACAGAGGGAAAATTGCAATCAGAGTGCCTGCTTAAGATTTGTATGAGAAAGTCTCAAACTTCTATTATTTTGTTTGAACAGGAACATTTGTTATTAGGAGCAAGTTATTTTATCATTGATAAAATGAGAGAAACTCTTCAAAATATAAATGAGCGCAGAGGAAACTTAGACAAAGCATAACTTGATTCTTTTTCTCTCTGGTCCATTTTTCTCATTTACAAGATTTATGTGCCATTTTTTATCTGTACTGAATATGCATTGGGTTCAGAATATACTTATGGCAGTATTTTTAAGGTATATTCAGCTGATTTTTTGGTTCACAGTCTTTGTCTAGGGAACTGGTCAAAAGTGTCAAAGAAAAGTGAGTTTGCTTCACATCACTTCACAAGGACCATCATACACTGGAAGACATTGCGGTTTGCAAATCCCGAAAGTTTAAAATTCTGTTAGGTAAGAGAAAGAAAAGAATGGATTTATAAATGCTTACTCGACTATAAAGTTGCTCAGCCCAGCTCATTACCAGTTAATTATTAAATATACATTACAGTCATTCCTAAGATGAAATATTTGGAAAGCAGATGGCTCCTATCAACAGAGTTAAAAACAAATAAGAATGTCTTCAGGAACATCTGGTACTGGTGACTGTCAGAAATGGTGCCAAACTTAAAAATTCAAATAAAGCCATGGAGTTTGAGGTCTTCTATCCCTATGTTTATGACTGAAAGGACCAAAGGAAAGATCCAGCTATGAAATTTGATCTGGAATCAGATGCCAAAATTTTTCTTCAAGGTATTTACCCATGTTGAGACCAAAGCATTTTTTTCCCTCGGCTTTTACCTACCACATCTAAGCACTAAAGCATAGCTAAATCTGTTACTTCATATTCTCTCTTGTGACTTAAACAAAAGTGTGTAACTTGGGCTTTTTCTTCTGTTACATTTTAGCAATTGCACTACACAAAAGTTATTTAACATTTGTCAGGTGACAGTGTTACATGAATGAGACAAATTTCAGTAAACCTTTCGATAATCTCTCACTGTGATTTCATCAAACTGTTTTGATGAGAAAGAGAGCGTTTTATATAGCTTGTTGATGTTTGGATTAGTCTCTAATACATTTCCTAGTAAGGGAGTAAAAACATTTTTAAAATGCAATTTAAGTGTTTTGGTGTTCTCTGATTATTTTTATCTATATTTCCTATAGGACTTTAGAATTTCACCCTAAAATATATCCGCATGTGTATAATCTTTTCTTTCCAAAATGTATCTCCAATTTAACCTCTGATTTTCCTGCTGAATCAGAGTCTCCACTTTAAAAGTTTATTTTCAAAGAAAACAGAATGGGGGAAAAACAGAGTGTGTGGGAATGGGAATGGGGATGAGAAATGCTGATCAGGGTCCATCTGGAAATGTTCTTGCACTAAAACATTAGTCAGACAAAGGAATTCCAGCATGACATTGCATATTTAGGAGACAAGTCTTCCAGGAAAGAAGACACTGAAGTACTAATGAGGAACTACAGGGCAGATTTTTCCAATTCTTGTTTTGACTTTTCCCAAAATCCACATTAAAAGCTTGCCACAGAGTTTTCCTGGAGATGCTATGAAAGAAAACTTTCTAGGGACACAGATAATGTAATTTGAATTACATTTATGACATTGTGGGCTTGTGAAATTTTAAAGTATTTGCCAAACTGGGCATTAAAAAATTTCTATATGCAGGAAAATAGGATACTTTTGTATTCTCTCTCAGCTATTTCCACATTTACAAATGTCATTGAAACACAAATTCTTATCTGAAAAAGAAAAAAATATGGGCATTTAAGAGGTTAACTTTCAGTGTTTTAATTTTAGATTTTTTTCTTCATGTTCTCTAGTAAGTGAAGGTAGCATTTCCATACATTTTTTAACTCCAAATATGAGTGACTAATTTTAATTTTGATTCTACATGAAAGCAAGCTTTTTGCTATAATATGGTAATTCCAAGAAATTAGGCTTTCTGAGGGAAAATTAAGAAAAAAATAGATTAAAATAAGCAGCACTAGAAAGTGCAGTCTTCTGCATGCAAATTCTTACTCATTAATTATGAAGTAACATTGTGAAATAAAAGAACTCTCAATTTAATCAGTGCTAGAATTTCCTACTATGTAATTAAGAGTGAGCTTACTATTCCTTCATCTCAAGCTTTCTGACAATTTGATTTCAGCCATTTATTGCAGCATTAAATAAATAAAAAAAGCAACCCCAACCATAAAACCCCAACCAAAATAACCCCATACAACCTCCAATGCTTATTTTAAACTCATCCAACATTCATATTAATGGTAACAAATGAACTGCTGTGATAATTATGAATATGTATTAAGTTTCACAGATTTTAAAGCTAAGCATTAATTATATAACTGGTCATCGTAAGAGTGTGAAATGGACTGACCTTGCCCTGTAAAAAAAACTGTGGACACCCTCTTGCTATTTCTCACTTGTCCTGTGATAACTTAGTGGGTCTGAACAGTCTCTACATTTTTGTCTCCATCTTAAAGATCCTAACCAAGATAACCAGAGGTTTTTTCATCCTACCCAACCATCCAGCTGTGGTGAGAGTGGTGGGAGGTGCAATTCGCAGTCACAGCCCCTGCTCAGTGCTGTACTCACGTGACTCTGTGACTGTCACACTTGTCACTGCTGGAAACCGCACAGGACAGTCCCTGTGTCTCCTGTGCCTCCCATTCCACAACCACACACCCCGCAGCCTATCAAAAAAAGCCATCTCAGACTTTTAGATTCATTTTTTGTCTTTGTTTCCCCTGATGTGGTCTGTAAATGTCAAGAGCAAGTGCAGCTAGAGGGGTTTGCAACTGGTGTTTTTTTCATGTGTTCTTCCCTTACTGGCACAGCAACTGTGCTGACAACACATGTGGAAGCTGGCACAGTGTGCTGGGCGGTCCACAAAGTCGTCTCCTTGCTGTCCCTGCCCACACGAGGCCATTCCCCGCAGCACCCCTGACTGTGTCTTTCAGAGCATTTGTTTTTGCCGTCAGTCAATTTTTAAGTTCCTCCACAGCTCTGCTGGGGAACAAAGGAAGGGATGAGAAGTCCCACCAATGTTTCAATTTGAAACATTTAACTTGACTTTTTTTCCCCTCAGCAGAGTGTGCCTGAGGCCTGAGCTTTGGTGGTCTGCTGATTAACAGTGATGTTTAGAGTTTCATGATACTGGGATTCCTTTTTCTGCTTTACCACAGATTTCCTGTGTCCTTGAGAAAGTCGTTTAATCTATTATTCCCTCAATACCGCAGAGAAAACAGTGCTATTCTTTCTGAGCAAGGGTGTCAGGAGGGCAATTCTGCCCCTTCTCAGAGAAGAATGTATGGCATCATGGCATTTAGATAGGCAGAAAAATGGAACTTTATAAACTCTTTGAAAAAGTTGAGTCATCCATTGTAACACAAAGTCATCAGCAAAGGACAGAAAGGACCACTTTTTCCTCCAATAGAGGAGATTAAATGAACATAGAATTCATTTTATGTTGACATTTAATTTCATATTAGCTTTTTTATGTAAAATTCATTAAAAGTTCTGAATATTTACTTCACCACTGAATAAATCCCTAATAAAAATACAACATATTTACAATTATACATGTGCAATTATCTGTGGAAAGTTAAAACAAATTTGTAAGTACCCTTCATCCACTAACTCAGTTACATAAGTTGTGAAAGGGTTTTTTAAGGCAGATCTGCCATGCTCTGCTTCATCATAATCTGTCACATTTTGTACCTAAAAAGCATCCTGAAACGGAGGAAGATCTCAGATGATGGGACACACAAGTTCTGGGCTGACACCCTTTGAAAGTTGCATTCCTATCTCCACAGATTGCCTGACTACTGGCAGTTTGACTTAGATAAAAATAAAAAAAAAGTCTCCATTTTTACTCAGTTCCCTGATTTTAATGCATTAGATCTTTGGACACACAAATAAAACAGTACTGAGTTTGGATTTTGTTGCAAGAAGAAATGTTGGATTTTCAGAATTAGGGACCTCAGATCTGGGGGATTTTGACCAAGCACTTTATCAAACTTCACGTAAAAGCTTGAACGAAGAAAAATGGTATCAGTGGCCTGTTGTAAATGGTTGGTGTGCAGCCTACTATTTCCTAAAGCTGAATATTTGCAAAGCATGTAACACCTAACTTTCAAACACTTCAGTTAAACAATATTCAGACAACCCCAACCTGCAGGGAGCAGTTGATGTGCGAGAGATCAGGGCTGCTGTTTCAGAGTCACCCCAGCAGGTCAGCAAAATGGGCTGACAGCAACCTAACAAAGTTCAACATTGGTGGGTACAAACTCATCCACCCTGAGTGGGCAGCCCAGTGCATCAGTGCAGAGTGAGGGTCAGCTGGCTGAGGAGCCCCTGTGTGGAGAAAGTGCTGGGGATTGCAGCCAAGCTACATGAGAGGGTGTTCTTGCAGCAATGAGGGACAGCCACACCACAAGCACATTAAAGCATCACAGCCTGCATGTTGAGAGGCTCTCTCCCTGCTTGGCACTTCGCTGCAAATGGCCCTGAACTATTTGGAACTCATGAGACCCATATCTGGAGCACTACACCCCAGGTTCTCCAGTACGAGAAAGCCACTGATAGATTAGAGCAGTCGTCTTCAAGCAGCTCCATGGTAGCAGAAAAGAGACAATGTAACAGTAATTGAAACTCTTACGCTAATCTAGCTTTGAATTAAAGATTTTAATTTCTCCTGTCTTCAATGTCATAATCCAAATTTTTCCTGCCTCTAAGTTTAGCCACATACTCCATTTTAGAGAAATACATTATGGTAAAGTTTCTAATACATCTCTAGGTGCCTACTTAATGTTCTACAACATAAACTCACATATGCTCTGGAGTGAGAGGAGACAAGAGATAAAAGGAATACTAAACAAAACAAACAAACAAAAAAAAAAACAAAACAAACAAAAAAAAAACACAGAGAGAAAGAAGGAAAAAGCATCCTGAAAATCAGTACTTGGATCCTTATCAGGTAAATATCCAGACTAAGATATCTTAACTTGGATAAATCTTCTTCCCCAGGGTCCTTCTTAAAAATAAAATAAAACACTTTCAATACACCCCCTTCACAGAAGGATAATATTCCTTCAAAAATCTCCTCTTCTTGATCAGATAATAATCCTCATGTTCTTGAACCATAAATGTTATGTAATTAAATGTACTCTTCAATCTTTTATCAAAATTGATTAACTGAACTGTTAAGTGATGCAAACCTGTTTGTTAGTTTCCTTTCTCTGTCATGCTTCAGTTTCTCCTGTTGAGTGAATAGCATAGCATGCTGGGATACTCATTTTTGGGATAGTTGTAGTGCTGTGCTGTCCTCAAGGAAATGCATGGCATCATTGCACAGCTATGAAACTGCAAAATTTAATGTGGTTTTTAATTGAAAAAAGTCAATTAAGAGATTCATTTTTTCTTAACAATGCAGAACTTCCTTTTGCTTATGCAATATGAATTGTAAGAATTCCCTGGAAGTATTGTGACGCTATTTTAAACAAAGGTCATGAAAAATGAAAACTTCTCCTGACCTAGTTTTAAGTTTAGTGAATGGTTATTGTGTGCTCAACAGATTTCCTAATATTGCAATCTTATTATTTGCAATTCAAACCAGAATACTCTACTTGCCAATAGTTTGGTCAAACATGGCACAAATATAATTAATAGAAATTTTTACAATAAGCTGTATTAATACCTAATTTTTCAATTATACACATAGAACTATCTTGTGTTTTCAATTCCAATGTAAAGCATTTATTAAGCATATGAACATGCTCAAAATTCACAGGCCCAGAGGAGTGATGGAGGGAAAATGAGAGACATGGAAGGTACAACAGGCTGTAGACACAAAAACTGGAATTTAAGCTGAACTTACATTTAAAGGGGAGAACTTAAACTGTCTTTTCTTCAGAACTTCCTCTCACTCTCTTTTCTTTACCACATCTCTCAGCAATTGTATAAAAAAATTTATCCTCATTTGAGACAATGAGATTGAAAATGAAGTTTTCAGCAGTGATAAAGACAATATGTGAGAAATTTTTAGGGAAAAAGAAGTTGAAAGATGAAAGATAAATGTTGGAGTATCCTCGTAGATATTCCAGAAACAGGTAACCACAACTATTTCATTTATATATGCCTACTTCCAAGCCCAAATTTCCTCAAGGTTTAGGGGTAGACAAATCTGGAGCTTTAGATCTAGTGCAATGTAATGAGAGATCATAGATGCATAAAATATAATCCAGATTGTCAAACGCACATCCTATAAAAGTTAAGTTATAGAGGATATGATCTGCAGACCACATTTCAAGACTACATATGTAAGATTCACTCCATCATCAGTAGCAGATTTACCTTGCATTTCTGTAGAGGCTCATGCAAAGTTTGGCTGATCATATCTTGCCTGTTTAAGGCTTGAGAATCTGGAAAAATTGAGTATCTCTGCCCTGAAAGCCTGTTCTCCCTAATATGCCTGTTAACCTGTTCTCCTTGACATGCCTGAATTAATTGTAATACAAACAAAACATTAATGGCTTTCCAGAATCGTGACCAGCACTTCTTAGAGTCAGCACTTACTAAAAAGAGAATCCATAATTCTTGATATTCTACACACTACTATTCTTTCTAACATTGTATTAATTATCACTTATCAGCTCTATATCGTTTCCTTATATTTCAAAGCTTATTATTGATTTTTTTTACAGAAAAGAAATCAATTAAATCAATTAAATCAATTAAATCAATTAAAATAAAAAGAAATAAAAAAAACACAAGCTAAAGAAATTTCCCATGTATTTGTCTTTATCCAAAAATACCATAAGGATTTTATACATCATCTGAGCAGTTCAAAATGTCTTAAATTTGGAAGAAATTATATTTGTGTAAATTTTAATATTTATGTATTTTTCTAGTAAAAATATTTTCATTTTTTAATTTACATTGATTTTATTGCATAAATTAGTCTGCATAGCGTAGTTGTTAAGGTCAGTTTTCTTGGGTGTAACATGTATCTTTCACCTAACTATAATAGATTTTATCTATCTTGCAATGAAAATAACAGATTAAACTCTGCCTTTCCAATAAAGGAGGGACAGATGCATCAGATCCTTTCATGCTGTATCCTTGCAAATTTATCCTGTTGGAAGAATGAAATTAGTATGAAAGCACTTACACAACTAGTTTGATGACTAAACCTGACCACTGCTCACCTTCAGGCTCAGCATTTGGTTCTTTGAAACAAATTCTGTAGATGATATAAACTAGAAAATCAAATATTTAAAACATGTGAGTACCCTGCAGTATTTAAATGGCTACAGTTTCATGACAGCTACTGTAAGTAGACAAAGCTGTTCCTTTTTTTTTTTTTTTTTTTTTTTTTTTTTTTTTTTTTTTTTTTTTTTTTTTTTTTTTTTTTTTTTTTTTTTTTAATAGCTATGCTTAGGATATGGCAAAGTGCTAAATGTGCAAGCAATTATGAACTTGGCACAGTAGCAATATTTATTTTAAGCTCTACTTGTGCTGCTTTGGTGGAGGATGTTTACTTAACCAGACTCTATTAAACATGCTAAAGACTTTGTACTCTAAAACATTTTTAATTGATGAAACACAGAAGCAATCAATCATCACAAATGGTAAAGAAATGCAGACAGGCCCAGGCAAACAGAATAAGATCTGTAGGTGTCTTTTTATCTTTTAAGGAAAAAAAAAAAAAAAAAAGAAAGACTATTTGTGCTGGTGAATTAAGTGTTTGTGAAAAGAGAAGACTTGATAGTGGTGGAGACTGAAGTCTTCTATTTATTTACAAGTCGGGCATAGTGGTGGGAACTCTTGCATGGTCTCTTGCCTTTCCTTTTCAACCTCTGACCTAATGGACCTGATGAGCTTATCCTCTCTCATGACAGGAAAAATCCATGCTGAGTATACAACCTGTGAGTCTAACTTACCCAAACAATGCTGAACGGTGATGCTTTTCATGCACCATTTGTAAACATATGAAAACCATTGCACTGCCTCACATTCCTGCTACAGGAAGCAAATTCAATATAACCCTGAGCATCAGCAGATGAGAAACATTTCTCCAGCTACCTTATTGTAAAACTGCTTCTGTTCTGAGCTTCCAGATATTAATTCTAAATCATGTGCTCGTAAGTGTTTTTTAAGTGTAAATCTAGAATCAGAATATAATTCTGTCAAAACACAGACTTTCTTTGAAATGGGGACGATTGACAGCTATTTCTCAATAAGAAGCTTAAACTTAAAACTCTTGCTCAGACTAAACTGATTTCAGTAGGAACTCTGCCTGGAGGAGAATGGCAGGACTGTATCCACAGTAGAAAAAGATTAGATAATTAACAGCTCACTCAGGGTAGTAGTCCAAAGTGGTGTAATCACTTGAACATCTCATAACTGTGAAGTTGAAAGATAATGTGTTTGTATTTATTGATGTAATTTTTTTTAACTTTACATTAATATATCTGTATTAATTATAATGAGTGCTTTAAATTTTCATCTCCATAGACAATGGATTGAAACACAGAAGACACACACATATATAAAAACATACATGAATGCTTACATAGGTTCATGCATACATCCAAACCAGACTTTGCATGAACAAATTTTTGGACCCTAAAATAATGAAATATTAGTGAGCATTTTTCAGTTTCAAAAGACAAAATACAGTAAAGACAATCTTCTTAAAATGTACGCAAGTTCTAGTATTTCACTGTGAGATTTTTCCCCTATTTAATCTATGTCATTCTGAAAAACACATGAGCTTATTATTGTTCTTTATATATATACCACCCCACAAACAGCTTTCCCCAACCCACGAGTTTATTCTCCTTAGCAATCATATCTGTTCATAGTTACTCGTGTCCTTATCTTAGTTGCTTATTTGTCATATATATTAAATAATCTCAACTCCCATTTGAATCAGCATGGTTTAAAAATTAAAGTTTATAGAGAATTCTTCTTTTACTAATATTATCAGAAAAAAAAAATCAGATTTAACTGTCAGACTTTGGTGACTTACTGACCAAAGTTTATAGAGGAATCACCTCAAACTAATGCTCACCCTTTAATGTTTCTTAACATAATGCAGAAAACAGCTGCAAAGAAACACAATTTTTCTAGCTGTTTATTTCAACTGACAGAAAACAGAACACAAACTTTGTCAATAATGTGAAGAATTCCTAGCCAGGTCCTCTGAAATTGTAAACTTTTCTAAAATCCATTTAATGATAATCTAATAGTTTGACATCTATTAATGTAGACATTCAGCACAAAGTAAACTCTCAGGAATATTTGGATTGTTATTTTGTTTGTATAACTTTTGCTGATTATGTTCTATAAAACAGACAGAAGTGTGATATGAATTGAATAAAATAATATTTTTATAAGGAAGAACAAATCAACAGTTCTACAAAATTTATTACAAAAGTGATACCATTAATAATTTTTCAAGTATTTAATTGATACTGCCTATCATTTCCTTTTTTGTTTTCCACTCAGGATTTGTTTTTTTCTTCCCTAACTACCCAATTATCTACTTAAACATGAAGCACATTAATTTAGATTTGTATCTAATAAGATAATTAGGCATTTGCATCATAAGCAGTGAGGGAATAAGGACTTAACCTTGGGAATAATGTTTTAACTCAGAGTCTGAGTTTGTGTTCTAGGACTTTAGACGCAGTACTTATTGTTTATCAGGAAATAGTACAATGTGTAAATATGTTTCACTGCTTTGTGATGTTTCCACAGTTTGAATCATGAGCTGAAAAGATGTGCCTTGGTATTAGGAGAGTAAATATATTCTTTTCAAAAAAGACATATAGAAATATTCTGAAAAAGTTGTGATTGGGCTTTATCTATTCTATTATATGCCAAAGCCTTGTTGACACCTTTTTGACCTGTATTAATTGCCCCAGTGAATACCACACTCTAACGCAGTATGAGACTGCAAGTACCTTCTCAACAGAACAGCATTTGATCATCTTCTATCTCACACTTTATATCAACAGAGAAGTCAGACTGACTAAGGTTCTTAAATAGGACTTTTAAATCTTTAGAAAGATTAAAAAGTTAGTAGATGTTTTTGATTAGTAAATTGAGATATATGATGTTGCATCCATTTAGGAATATTTTTTTTCTTAATTAGAAGAATGTAGTTCCCTATTAAATAGAAACCCAGTCAGAACATTAAGAAACAGTTTAAAAGGAAGAGGAACTTAATAATATGGTCCTTCCCTTTACTCTTGTATGCAATCCTGGATCCACTACCATCACTGTAGGCTTAGCTGTTGCTTTCATTAAATATGGTCTATGTGTTAATCCGTAGTTTAAGATATCCTATAATCACGAGTGATTTTAAACCTAACAACTAATGTCCATTGGCACTTTTGTTTAAAAGATGACTGCAATGAGTCTTAAGCATACTCTTAACATTAAACTTTAATTTGGCTGAACAGAATCTTGACTGAGGAAAAAAAAGTAATAAATGTAATAATTTCTGTTTTATCTGAGACACTTCATTTGGCTATTTATATCTTCTCTTTCGCAAAAGAAAAATTATTTTGACATTTCCTTTTCATATACATCTTAGTAATTGCATCCTGTAACATTCAATTCTAGAGATTTCTATTGAGCAGCAAATACATCTCTATTCTTAGTGTTCCAAAATTTGTATTGCTTGTTTTGACAGCTAAAAAACTTTACAATAGAATCTCAACCCCATCACTCTTTTTTTTTTTTCCGCCTCTACCTTTGTTTTAGAGTATGAGGTAGGGGTTTTGAATTGGGTTTTGAATTTCAACATTTTTTATTGTTTCCGTGCTTATTGAACTTTAATAATATGCTCTCCTGGTTCCAGCCAGGACAGGGTTAACTTTTGCAGTAGCTGGGAGGGGGCATGGCTAGGACACAGAGGTTACTCTACACCACCTCATATTGTTACCAGGGCAGGAGAAAGGGGAGAAGGCAGTTGGGGCAAGCAATCCTGGCAGAGGGATCCTTCTGGTATTGTCTATTGTCAGGGGGGTTTCTGTGCAAATCGTTCCTTCTCTTGCACCCTCTGTAGTTAGTACCATTGCTGTTACTGTTCATTTTCTTATCTCATTGATGTTTCCAGTAATTTTTCTTTACTCAACCTGTGATCTTTGCCTTTTGTATCTCCAATTCCCTTCCCCAGCGCAGCACAGGGGATGGAGGAGGGCAGGAAGGGCAAGAGGCACATGGTTTTAGCAGGAATACTAAATTGGAGAATACCCTTCCTGAACCATGATATACACCTGGAAACAAAATTTGAAATTCTAAACCTTTGTTTCAAAAATTTTTTCCTCTGCACTGTCCTAAAAGAATTAGTTCAGTTAGTGAGGGTTAACTGACACAGTTGGGCAAAGGGTTTATGAAAACCCTGTCCCACTGCAGCAGTTGATGCTTTTAAAGAGCAGGAGCCTCTGGTCACACAGAGTCCCTCTACAGGAGCTCTCCCTACTTCACAGAAGACAGCCTCAGAGACCAATGTTGTGGCAAGGCTCTGGCTGGAGAGCAGCCAGGCAGAAAGGGATCTGGGAGTTTGGATCGACAGGAAGCTGAACATGAGCCAGCAGTGTACCCAGGTGGCCAAGAACGCCAATGGCATCCTGGCCTGGATCAGGAACAGTGTGGCCAGCAGGAGCAGGGAAGTGATCCTTTCCCCTGTACTCAGCGCTGGTGAGGCCACACTTGGAGCACTGTGTCCAGTTCTGGGCCCCTCAGTTCAGGAAGGATATTGAGGTGCTGGAGCGGGTCCAGAGAAGAGCAACGAGGCTGGTGAAGGGACTCGAACACAAGTCCTGTGAGGAGAGGTTGAGGGAGCTGGGGTTGTTCAGCCTGGAGAAGAGGAGTCTCAGGGGAGACCTTATCGCTCTCTACAACTACCTGAGAGGAGGTTGTAGCCAGGTGGAGGTTGGTCTCTTCTCCCAGGTAACTATCAGTAAGACAAGAGGGCATGGTCTCAAGCTCTGCCAGGGGGGAGGTTTAGGTTAAATATTAGGAAGAAATTCTTTACAGAGAGAGTAATCAGGCATTGGAATGGGCTGCCCAGCAAGGTGATGGATTCTTCATCTCTGGACGTATTTAAGAAGAGACTGAATGTGGCACTTAGTGCCATGGTCTAGTAACTGCAGTGGTAGTGGATCAAGGGTTGGACCTGATGATCTCAGAGGTCCTTTCCAACCCATCTGATTCTAGGATTCTATGATCTCTCTCA
>NW_020955759.1:517761-519946 GCF_003031625.1 Empidonax traillii | reverse complement strand
AATGGGCTGCCCAGCAAGGTGATGGATTCTTCATCTCTGGACGTATTTAAGAAGAGACTGAATGTGGCACTTAGTGCCATGGTCTAGTAACTGCAGTGGTAGTGGATCAAGGGTTGGACCTGATGATCTCAGAGGTCCTTTCCAACCCATCTGATTCTAGGATTCTATGATCTCTCTCAATTCAGGACTTGGAGAGCAAGCAGCAGAGTGGGATGATGACTGACTTCTTCCTAAATAATGGGTGGCAGTGCCATAACTTGCTAGAAGACCTTTGTGTGCTAGGATAGCAACAGGAAATCAGGGCATGCAGGTTTAGAAAAACAATCACAGTTTGGCTGATCAGAAGACCCGAGACTACAAACAGACTAGACCGAGCAGACAATATCCAGCCTTTTTTCCCCTCACATTAGATCATGCACTGGATAGTTTAGAAAATTCAGAGCCTGGTAAAAAAACAACAAAGTTTGAGAGAGAAAGACTGTTTCACAAAGTTTATGGCTCCTCAGCAAAAAGTACTGGAAATCTTAAAAACAAAGTGTATTTCCCATGGGCTTCTTAGCCCAGATTTTGTGTAGCAAAGAAGTTAATATATTTCTCAACCAATAAGCATTGAAATATTAAGATACAGTAATTACTGAACTTTTGGAAGCTAATCCAGAGTGATCTTGAACTCTGATCTTGTCACGAAAAGTGACTTTCACCCACACAAAGTTCTGGTAATCCAAAATGTTAAGGAAGTGTAATGTTCTACATATCTAGACAGAGACTAAAGATGTATTTCAGTCCTTTAGGAAAAAAAAAAATAACAAAGACCAGCAAATATTCACATTACTGGAACCTGAAAAACCTTGTTGTTTTTTCTCTGGAATTCATTTTCTGGAATTTTTCATTTTAGTTTATGTCCCTAAATTGCACAAACCCCATTCCAGTTTTTAAAAGAAACAAACCTCAAAACCATTATGAAAAGATACAAGCTCAACATACCAAAAGAGTCTGTTTATTTCTGAATGAACATCTAATTTGTTTTAACTGAAATCAGTTGCCAAACTCTATCTGATTTTAGGGGAGGAGGAGTTATGATCATTATGGATTTCTAATATAAACACGTGCTATACCCACATCTGCATATATCCTTCCTTATGTGAAATAATCTCAAAGTCATCAGTAATCAATAATTCCTGTCTATGTCAAATCTGGAGCAAGACTTGAAATCAATTCTGGAGTCACTGCAAGATACTTCAAATGCTCTTCTTCCACATATCAGTGTTTCCAAGACCAAAACACTAATAACTAGAGGCCCTTCAAGCTAATACGCTTAACACTGCTCCAAATGTGTTTCCTCTTTTAAAAATTTGAAATTATTGTTATAAGAATGTTTCATGAAAGCAGTTCAAAGACAAAAATTGCAGTGGAAACCTACTTTCTAGGCAGGATTTGTCACCTTCACTACCAGGTTTCTGTCTGGTCCAAAACAAAGATATCTCCAGGCTCCCAGTTCTGCAAAGAGCCACTGAACAGATTCACAGGGACCTATGACCCAGAAAGTCCTGGGATTGCCATCTGCAAAGGTCCAGACACCCACATCCTCCAAGGTTAAAAAGCTCTTGGTTGAATTTTATCCTGGACAGCCATATAGCCAGGAGTTTCAATGCTCACGGGAACCGTAACATCCAAGCGCCAAGGTTTCTGGGTCAGCTTTGTCTCCTAGGCACTCCAGTTCCTCCAGACCCTGGGATCTCAGGGAATCCAAAACCTGTGGCACAAAGCCAGCTCATCAGACCAGCTGCTTCTGAGCTGGGATTGCATATCCTTTCACAGACAACTATGAATAATAATTCCTGTTAAAACTGGAACCTGATTTTTAAATCTTTGAAAATTCCTGAAACTACCTAAATAGTAGAGTAAGAACTGGAAAGTTAACTACAACAAGTGACTAAAAAGCCCCCGGTGGTGTAGAGGAAAACACACTGCACTGTCATTGCAGAGACCCGGGTTCGATTCCCGGTCGGGGCCCCTCCCCGGGCAGATGGAGCTCGTTAGCCCTGTAAGGCAATCCATCTACGTCCTGAGGACCTCGCTGCCACCGTCCAAGCGTGCTTGGCCCCGGCAGATGAACCTCAGGATTAAAGGGTGGGCTCAGTTCCGCGCACACTGTGTCTCACCTAAAAAATCCAATGCGCAGGCT
>NW_020955759.1:416531-517429 GCF_003031625.1 Empidonax traillii | reverse complement strand
CATACTAATGAGGAAATAAAATTATGTCATAAACAACAGAGGCAAGTGAATAGATGTCAATTATAATATATAATAATTGTAATATATAATTCAAAAGAATGTCAATTTACAATAAACTAAAAGAGAACCAGGAAGAAAGAAACAAGACAAGTGGATGGTGATGAAAAGTTTGAAAATTAAAGGTAATCCCTGTGTGGTGTACAAATGAATAAACTTTTGCTGCACTTTTTCTTAAATATATTTATAGGGAGATTGTGGAAGAAGATGGTTATTTAGCATCTGGAAATGGAAGTTCCTGCCACCAAATATCATCTTTATTAGTTGAAAAAAAAAAAAAAAAAAAAGCAGAGACAGGACTGTACAATTCTGGACAGCTACTCTCAGATTATATAAACAAGTGCAGAAAGTGCTATTGTGATGACTGAAACTATAAAGGACTAAACTGACAACAAACTAAAAGTGACCAGCTTATTTTACTTAGAAAAAAAAATAAAAGAAAAAAAAGCAAAGCAAGATTTTTCTCTATTAAATGACTTCCCTTCCTATCTTTAAAATCTGGTTTCCCATTCATCTTCCAATTTTCTGGATGTTCAGCAAAGGTGTTTAGTCTCCGTGAGTGTTCATTTCTTACTGCTATATAACCTCTTGATACGAAGAATAGGAAGTTCAAGATTTGAATCATTCTATTAATTCCACCAAATCTGATAGACTGAGAATAGTATTCAATGACAAGAGAAAACTATGTTAAAGGAAAATTTTGTTACCAAGAGCTATACTTTGTCCTCAAAGCAACAGAGGTTAGTATTAGTACGATGAATACATTTAAATTGTCACTATTTTAATCAGATGTATTGTTTTTCGATTTTCACTATCACTAGCCAAAAAAAACCCAACATATTTTCTAAAAGGATAGTTAAACAGCATACTCTGCCGTATTATTTCTAATTACTTTGACATCACACCAACTTTCAACCAAGCCATCCTGTGCTGAAGAGATATTTCTTATCACATTTGGAATGCAGCTAACTAATGTTATTTCTGAAGTCAGTATACATAGATTCTGTGACAGTAAATAATAAACAAAATATGATTAAATGATTCTTCTATAATGTATATTAAGTCTTTCAAATTTTCAAATGTTTTCATTTTCATTCAATATCCTCCTTTCACAGCAATTATGAATTCCTAGATGGGACATAATCATTTTTGCATCATATTCTTCAAGGCAATATGCTCAGATAACACAATTTAGATATTTCTGGGTCATAACTGGAAGGTGAAAAAGATTGTATTCATGTAAAAGGTTCTCTTGTGTCAAAGGGATACTAAAAGCTGCCAAATTTTCTTTGGAGAATATGTTGAAATAAGAGTAAATATAATTTTTTTGCCTCTTCCTAGCACGGCAAATATCTGAAAGAAAAGGTGTCATCATCAGAAGTTAGACTACCTCCAAATGAAAGCTGATCTGTAGTAACTTGCAAAATCCCCCGTGCTAGTAGCGATTGCTAATTCAAACTGTATGCACCACTCCCACATTCACTTCTCATCATAGTCCTTTGTACCAGGGAACTTAATTATCTTTGGATGCTTTCATTAGTGGAGTTTTCTAGCTGCCTTCTTTTAAGTCCTTTAGGGTGCTGCCCAAAGAAGGAGCCTTGCAGCTGGCTGTGAATGTCTTGGGCAACAAATACAAAACATAAAAGTACCAAAAAAAAAATTAAACACAAGCATGTAGTTAGTGACAATTTAAGTAAAGAATATGCTTGGAACCATATGTTCAAAATTATGTGTACAAATGCAAAAGAAAATAATTACTGTTCTACCTCTAGTTCCATTTTTTTGAACTCATAGATGCTGTACTAATCTACGGTCAACAGAAACAGAAACAGAAGCAAAGGCAGTGGATATTCCAGCAAGTGTAACAAGAAAGAGAGAATATTTTACGTCATGAACTGAAATAAATAAAAACCTAATTAGTATTAACATTCTATAGACCTGATAACACAAAGACAGACATAAAAAATAGATAATCCCGCAAGTCCACACAAAAGCTGCTCTTTCTGTTGCAAGGAATATTCGAGGTATTGATAATAGACCCGATCATTTGATCTATTGATAATAGACCCGATCAGTTGAAAAGTAATTTACAATTTTCCAGATATAATAACGCCATTCCTTGGAATTTTATTATCATTCCTTCTTCCTACCAAACAATTGATATGTTTTCTACTCAACAGTTCAGCAGTATCTTCACTGCTGATGTTCCTTGCATTTTTACCAAATTTTCTTGTGCTTATGTGTTCATTCCTTTACATACTATGTAACATAGATAACAGTGACTTGACCTAAAAAGCTAGAACTTCTAAACTAGAAGACACTTGAAAAAATTGTACATCAAACTCAAGTATGTTATTCTAAATATTTATATGAACACAGCTTTTCTGAGACCTTCAGTAGAAGACATGTAGGCACATATGAAGAGTCAGCTAAAATTGTACACAGAATAGTAAATGTGTTAAATTTGAAAATATGCACATAATAGCAATATATAAAAATGCACTGCTTTCTTTGATGTGTCTGAAAATTCACACAAAGTGGTTTTAGGCCAACAGGCAACAAATTCATTTTTAGTGAGATTCACTCACTAAAAAATGAATTAAATATCCATATTTTCATAGTTATTCATTTGCATAGTTCTGCAGTGAATCGTACTTTGTCTGTGATAAAAAATATGCATCAACAACACAAGAGTATGGAGAAATTTAGTCCAAAACTCTGTGTGGACACAAATCCCTTTGAAAATATTCATATTTTATAAACATTTTGCAACACACTCATCTCTTTTATTCATAGTAATAGAATGATAGTATCATTTAGGTTGGAAAAGACCTTTGAGATCATCAAGTTCAACCATTAACCCAGCACTGCCAAGTCTGACACTAAACCATGTCCCTACACGCCACATCTACATTTTTTAAGTACCTCCAGAGATGGAGGCTCAACCACTTCCCAAGACCTGGTCTAACTACTAAAGACTGAGGCAAAGAAAGCTTTTAAGTGCCTCATCCTTTTCCTCACCCTTTGTGACTATGTTTTTCTCCACATTCAATAATGGGTGTATTAATAGAAATATTTTTATTGTCTTTCACAGCAGTAACCAGATTAAGTTGTAGTTGGACTTTGGCCCTGCTAATTTTCTCCCTGAAGAACCTCATGTCATCCTTGTAGCCCTCCTGAGTGGCCTGTCTTTTCTTCCAAAGGTCAAAATATCTAATTTTCTTCCTTATTTCCAGCCAAATCTCTCTGTTCAGCCATGCTGGTCTTCTCTGCTGGCTTGATTTCCATATGTGGGGAACAGTCATTTGACAAGGAGAAGTAGGTGTCAAATGGTTCAGTGTTTCTGTGCATGGGTGGTGCTGAGGCTCAGCTGCTGCACCACATCACTGTCTCTTTGCACATCAGGTTGTGTGACCAGGACTGGTCTCTTTGTTTTATGACCAGGACTGGTCCCTTCAGAAATACAGAAAACGGCCATTTTAGAAAGTGAGCAAAGGAAATAGCATGGATGTGTGCAGGAGTTCTGACCACTTTAGTTTTCATTCCAGTAAAGTGGTCAGATTCATCAAGGAGGCATCAAGATGCATTAAGAACAAGGTTTTAATTCAAGTGTGAGCATCTAGATGCCTAGTTGATTTAAATCAAGTCCATTCCACTAACCCAGCTTGAGCAGTGTCATTTTACACCAGCTATGAAATTAGTCCACAAAAATTCATTTTTTTGGACAGCAGCGAGGTGACTAACCTGAGAGGCAGTTGTATAATTACTTATCCATATTAATGT
This sequence comes from Empidonax traillii, assembly GCF_003031625.1. Classification (NCBI taxonomy): domain Eukaryota; kingdom Metazoa; phylum Chordata; class Aves; order Passeriformes; family Tyrannidae; genus Empidonax; species Empidonax traillii. Next base: position 513,589 of record NW_020955759.1, on the reverse strand, counting down.
GAAGTATTTTGATAGCTATCATATAAAAACTGAAGCTGCCTCAAGTCTTGGTGCTATTGTTGGTTGAACTTAGACTTTTGAAGTGCCTGAAGGTACATCAGCTTGTACCTTGTATTGTTTTTTCCACTGGATAATGAGAACCAAATTAACACCATGTCCAAGCCTTCTTAGTGCTATGAAGTTTTTTCATTGATGTTTGTAAAATGTATCAAGATCCTGAACACAGAAGGAATTGTTGCCATTCCTTAAAAAATGAATGCAAGACTGTAAAGCAAGCATGGAGCCTCTGTCACTGGTAAAGAGAGCTATAAGAGATATATGCATGGAACTTATGGCATGAATACTACTTCTTTCGTAGGGCCCGAAATTTAACCAGTAGAGTTAGATATGTAGTCTTGACTGCACTGAAATTACTCAGTTACATTACCATAACTAGGATTTCTATACCTAGATGATTTATCTATATCAGGAGATGTAGGTAAACTGTTGTCTGTAATCTGAAACATAATCACTATAACATTTTCTTCTCAAGTTTGTCAATAAATTTGTAAACTTTGCTCCAAGCTAAATATCCTCTAAATGTTTACTGCAATGGTATTTCACTTGTACTAAAAACAGAGGGGTTCCTGATCCACTACGTGTTGTATTTAATGTACATTACCCATCTGAGATGAACTGTGAAGGACAAGTGATTTAATTATGATCTTTTTATATATGCTCTGTAATTAAAAGAAATACTGAAAACCTTCATAACTTGCTTCCATGGAGTAATACTATAGAATAACTTCTGGATTTAAGAGCTGGGCAAGCTACTATTCCATACATAAAAGATATCCCAAACAATGCCAATAACAGTCAAATTTTGTTTGGGAACTAAAGCTTTCATTAAAAAGAAGAATCACAGACATTAATTTCCTCAGTTGGTAGCAAAGATAGCAGAAGCTGAAAAATATGAAGAGGTTAAAAATTCAAGAAGAGAGATCATTTATGGGGAGGGACACTCAAGCAGCCCTTATAATTTTTGTATATTTTATCCGGTGACCTTCACAGTAAGATTTTTTCCTCAGTATGCTGCAGTGTAGAAACACAAAAGAAAAATGTACATGGGCTTGGTGACTGGCATACATTATTAAAAGGCATCGTTGCCATAAGATGTCAGAGGGATGACATATAATTCTATCAATCAAGAGGCATGCAGGCTCTTGGTTTTCAGAGCATCTCTGCCCAGAGAAGTTGTAGCTACTCCATCCTTGGCAGTGTTCAAGACCAGGCTGGATGGGGCTTTGGGCAGCCTGTTCTATTGGAAGGTGTCCCTGCCCATGGCTGTGGGGTTGGAACTACATGGCCCAGGTCCTTAAGGTCCCTTCCAACCCAAACCATTTTATGATTCTAACATCCAAATATGCATTTCTAGTTTATCACTAAACAAAACAATGGAATATTATCTTCTGTTCAACTGATAAAATCAGCAGACTTTTCCAAAGTGACTGTCTTAGGGCTGACTTGAGTGAAAGTAGAATTAAGTTCTGGTATTTTCTTGGGATAGAAGATAGAAGCCTAAGTTTACAGGCACAGTACATGGATACATTTTCTAACAAGAAAAGGGATGCACTGTATTGGTGTCCTCTTGTTTATCTGGAAACAGTTGCTTCTACTGTTCCTTTTTTTTCTTGAAAAAGATAGAAAGAATATGCATGTGGAATGTTGTTGATATAGAAAAGATCATGCAAACTGTCCCCACTGAACTAGAGGCATCTGAGTTCAAAGAGAACTATTTGTAACTTTTCTTCCAATGCCCTGATTTTTGGTTTAATTAAGAAAATATCTTTTAGCTAGCTAATTTAGTTCATGCTAAAGGAAAAAAAATCCATCTGCTGATTTTATCAGCAGAAAAATGTTTTCCAGTAACATTTCTTTCAGTTCATGAAAAAATTTTTAAAAGGAAGATTAATTTATAAATAAATTTATAAATAGATTTTTTTAAAAAAAGAGATAGATTACCTTATTGAACACAATTCTAACCTTTTTGGCTAAGATTCATAGCATTTTGGTTTGCTGTTTAGTTGCTCTCTGCCATGGGATTACTTCTACCTGACGTCTCAAGCCGTTGGGTCCGAAGGTCTGTGACAGGATTACATCTCTTACATAGCAATTCTGTCACAAAAAGAGCTCATGTAAATGTATAAATTATCTGCAGAAAATGTCAACAAAAAAAGACTTTTCTATTTTAAAACATTTCAGAGAAAACCCCAAAAATATTTCCTGACTTCAGCAAAAGAAAGACAAAATCCAACTCAAATGTTCACCGAAAAATAGATGCCAGATAGGATGCAAGACTATTTTTAAATTAGGATAATCTGCCTGATTAGTTTGAGTGCTTCTGTTTTAGAAAGTATCTCTGTTCTTCTTCATTCTTTTAAGGGACTGAAAAGAGGAATAGTGAAAAAGAAACAATGGGCAATGTTACAATTATGTTCTTTTTGACACACAAAAAAATGGAAATACTGAAAATGTCTCTAAAATTGTTCTCATGAGATGTACGCCCCTTTCAGGCCAGGGGACTGTGCATAATAAAAACTGTACACAGAATTCTACCTGCTAATGAACAAAAAAAGTCTGAATTTCTCTCCTCTTCTCACAGGCTGGGTTTGAGTCTTCTTTAAGCTGCAGCAGATTGACACTGGCATTGTTCCACAGACGCCTGTGACATGATTTCTGACTTATACTCTGGTTCCAGGGCTTTCTAAAAATGGTTGGGGTTTTTTGGGTTTTGAGGGGATTTTTTTCCATTTTTTTTTTATTTTTTTATTTTAAACCCACCACTGCACACAGTTTTAGTTGGTATCTTTCTAGGCATGTGGAGGAAAGAACTAGCTGGGCGTTAAGACCGTACTATCATTTCAGTTCTTGATGTGGTACCCCACAAATTCATGCTGACACAATGCAGCAATTGTAGAGCACATTCTGAGGAAGCACACCATCTGTTTTCTGCCTCTGCTTTGCTATAAATAACAGATTTCAGTCTCCGTGGGTGCCAGGCTAGCGTTTTGCAACAAAACACTCCAGCCCTTTAAAATTCCTCCTGACCATCTGGGAATTTCCTGTTCTGCCAAATAAGTTTGCCTGGACAGAGTTGAGGTCTGTCTGTCTCTTACTGTTAAGAAATCCCTTCATGTTAGGGCAGAAACATTTTAATGCAGGGGAACCCAGAGAGCCGGTATCAAAAGGTAGACCTGGAATTTCTGCCACTTCAGAAAGCGACAGCGGAAGGAGGGAAGAAGAGGTCAGCTTCAGCTGGCTGGGCCTGAGGCTGGGAAATGCTCTTTCCTGAAGAGAAACTGAGTTTCTTCCTGCTGATTCACTGTGAGCAGCATTGGGCCAAACTCCACAAAAATTCATTAACATCACACTCTGGGTGAGAGTCAAAAGATGTTTTTTTTTTCAGTTTCTAATCCTCTTGAGACTATTTAATGATAATGGTTTGAGTTTGTGGAATGTGTTGAAAACCTCCTTTGGGTTCATGTTCCCGTAGGAAATTACTGGTGTTTCTAGTTGTATTTTTTGGTAAGGGCTCATAACAACACCTGGAAAATGTAATAGCAATACCAGGCTGAGCCTAAGAGGAGCAACCCCCAAAATAATATCCACTCTGATGGAAAAAAACAAGGAGCAACTCTGACTTAGGATGTGAAGCTGTCTCACAATATAAAGCTTGTATTGCTCTATTTTAAAAATAATCTTGCTGCAGCTTGCTTATGGCCTTTCTGAAGGATTTTACCATGGAAGTGAAAACATGACAGGATTCATAACCAGACTGAGGTATCATCTTGAAACTTAGGCATAACAAAAATGGGAAATTTACCTTAAAACACATTTTCAGTCTTCCACCATGAAGAATTATAGCCCAGAGAAAAAAACAAAAAAAGCAGGACTATTTCTAGTGACCAAGGACTAGAATTTTGGTTGTGAGCTCTGCATGAAATTTGTTCAGGAGCTCTGCACGATTTTGGTTGCAAAATAATTAATAAAAATGATGAAGTAGTCTTTAAAAATGCATATGAAAAAAGGATGTCACACTTGGTACATATTTTATGGATCAAGAATTAATGTCTTATCTTCTTGCCCATAACAGTTCAAAAAAAATGTTTTCAGTCTTGCTCAATTCTGCTTCTAGGAAATACCCCAGGGGGTCAGTGGTTAAATTACTGGATGTTTCCGAGATGTGTAGGAGTGCTAAACTTTGGGTCAAGGAAATTTTTTTCCCTTTTTTTTTTTCATTTTTAGGGTTTATAATTCAGGTTTTCCGTGGGAGGCATTAAGGTAGGAGATAACAAGTGCTAGTTTTTTTGAATTACTGGTTCAGCATTAAAGATATACAATCAATAAACCTAGCTTTAAGAACCTGACTTCCAGACGAATTCTTTTATTTCAGTCTGTGTTTAATTTGATAATATTTTGAATGTTAATATATCTATTTCACTTTGAAAGCCAATATACAAATATCTTAAATAAACAATTAAATACAGAACTTATTCCCTCACTGGATAGCTGGTAGTACAAGCATGTGCCATAATGGTTATCAGGAATTGGTAAAAAAAAACAAAACAAAACAAACAAACAAAAAAAAAAAAAAAAAAAAAAAAAAAAAAAAAAAAAAAAAAAAAAAAAAAAAAAAAAAAAAAAAAAAAAAAAAAAAAAAAAAAAAAAAAAAAAAAAAAAAAAAAAAAAAAAAAAAAAAAAAAAAAAAAAAAAAAAAAAAAAAAAAAAAAAAAAAAAAAAAAAACCACCAGTGTCTAATGTGCAAGGAATTCACCTTTTTCTTTTGTTTTGTTTTGTTTCATTTTTTGTTTGGGGTTTCTTGTGGGTTTTGGGTGTTTTTTTGGTTTTTTGTTTTGTTTTGTCTTTTTTTTTTATGCTTTGAATTTTTTGTGACATTGTTCTCTATAGGAAGTTTTAGGACTCCTTATTCTCATCCATTTCTCCAAAGAATAAAATATATATATGTTTAGAGTAACAGAGGAATTCCAACTCATTTCTCCTGTTGAAGTCTACTGAAAAGTAGCTATGTCCTTGTGCTAACACTCCAATGGTGAAATAAAAACATTTTATTGTAAAGTTTGCTTCCTGGAAAATTCAGAATGACATCAACTCAAAACAGCACATCTGGCACACTTGGGGTCAGGTTCTCAGATCTTGAAAATTTAAAGCTGGCAAGTTTGGGCAAATGCTGTTGTAGCATTCTTCACCTCTAGCTCATCACAGACTTCTCACGGTGCTTGTTTGTTGCTAGTAAATTTTTCTTGACTTAGTGGTCATAAGCAGCAAACATAAACACTGCTTTTGAGGTCATCATTGAGAGCTGCAAGTACCTTCCTGGTGAGGGAGTGACACGTTGGTTACTACCTGCAATGTTCTACATGGCATTCTGGTTCCACTCAGCATTTCAGCTGGGGGTCATCTGCATTTCAGCTCCTTTGATAGCCAGGAGAATTTAGAGAATTCCTGATTTCCTCATTAAAACATGCTGCTGAGCACCTTTGATTCACTCTACACTGCCCTAAATTCAGAAAAATAAATTTTCTGTTCTTTAAAAAAAAAAAGTCTTATTTTAAATAAAATCTTCCTCCCCCATGATGAGTTTTTTCTTCATCAAACTGTGATACTACTGAAATACGCAGTATTATGATCTTTGTACGGCCACACACCAGTAAACAGTTTACAGCTAAATTGTTTCAGGGCATTTTACTGAACATTACTGTACTCCAGAGTAATTTTTCAGACTTCTCTGTCACTTCAGAACAAGGTATCTTATTGTGTATATTTTAATGACATTGGTACCTTGGGTAGTTTCAAATTTATGGATTACATCAACCTTTACCCTTCTTGGCAGAGTTTAAAGCTAATCTTTAATCAACCTCAAACGGAAGGACCTCTTGCTCTGAAGAACCACTCCCACCTCCCACCTTTGAATTAGCCTTTCCAGGCTTTCTCCAGGTTCCTTACACTTTCTCTGAGCTAATCCTTTCCAACAGACAATAGTCTGCAGTTACAGAACCATCTTCAATTTCCTTGGGAGTCACCTGTCCCATAATTATACCAGAGTCCAAAATCATAAAAAAACGCTGGAAAAAGTTACATGTATTCTTATTGGACTTACAGTACACCCAGCCTACAGACTCATCACAGATATTTCACATAATTTACCCAAGCATTACACTGTGTCTCTAAACCAGTGTTCATAAGAATGTAATGAGATGCAAGCATTTTACCAGTGATGGGAGATGAAGGAACTCAACTGACACTCTGGTTTCAGAGAAGTCAGTATATCAGGAAGTATGAAATGAAGCAAGTTTTCTCAGAAAAACTCATCTAACAAGTATTTGAAATCATGCATTCAACATGATGCTTCTAAGTTGCAGAGCCACATATTATATCTTTCTGCAGTGACTGAAAACAGGTCATCAAGCAGATCAAGCCATAAAATTTTATCTTTTACCAATGATTATTTAATTCATTCTGCTCTAATCATCCTTTAATGATCACTTTTAATGATAACTCCGTGGCACTTGGTAAACTCTTCTTGCTTTGTCTTCCTCTGCAAATACAGTTGTCTTGCTTATGCTTCCCCGCATAAAAGTTTGGGACTGTAATAGGTACACTTCACTGACATGAAGGCAGGGGTCCTAATGGTTGAGCTGTGCGATGTCATGGAGGTCAGCAGTGTCAGAGGAATATACAAAAGGATATTTATTGCATCAGCCAGAATTCTTGGAAAAGCCAAGAGATCAAACTGGATCATTCAAGAAAAATGTGAAGAGAAACAACCTTAATCATCACCTCTGTAGTTAACAGGCTAACGTGATAAAGAATTTTGCAGTCCATATCTCCTCCACACAAAAATAGTAACACTGAAAACTTTCTAGCAGAGCATTGATGGCCTTTCCCATTAACAGGACAGAAGTGACGCAGGAAAGATAGGTAGCCCTTGACCATTTATCTCTACTATGGTAAGTCACACAGAGTGAAGTATGAAGTTTTAGCCAAGGAACAAAGGGGAATAGTTCATCCAGGAAGAGATTAGGTCATCTCTTTGAGCAATTTCCTTCTAAGCAAATCCTCAAAATTCCAGGCACAGCACCAAGGCCATCACGGTTTGGGGACTTCCCATTACTGTGTTGACTTGCTGATGTGGCCTAGAAGGCCACAGGAATTTCCTGATAAATTAAGACTGTGGAGGATAAATATTTAACTATGACACAAATAAATATACTTAAATATAAAGGCAGGGATCCTAAATCCTCAATTCAGATGCTTTTATCTGCATATGAATGCCCAGCTTTCAAATGCTGTAACAGTATTCCTTGAGTTCTCTGACATTGGAGGAGACTTCAGAGAAATAGGTTGTATATGACGTGTTTCTCTGAGATTTCAGATATATCATGTAACTTCCACACAGGTTTTTCAATGAAAAAAACAGAGTTTTAGGAGAACTAGTGCTCTGATAGTGATGGTGAGATAATTCTCTGAAGATCCTTGTCTTTTCAAGACACAAATGGATGGCTCAGAAGTGAGAATAGAAAGGCGTGTAAATGGCCCTTATTGTTATGCACACCCTGAGCTGATGGGAGAATTTTAATAAAAAGATTTATCTAATACAATTCTCTTTTCTGCAAAAGATTTCTGCATGAGAACTAAAACTCCCAGGAGATAATTACTGGTAAAGCTTTTCAAAGCTGAACATATGAAAACGAAAAATCTGCACATTTAAATAGAATCATAGGTGGTTTAATTCAAATTCAAAACTTGATTCAATACATTGCCTAGATAAACCCTCCCCCCAAAAAAAACCAAAAAAAAAAAACCCAACAAATCAACCAAAACTCAAAAAAAACAACTAAAAGCCCAAACAAAAACCCAAAAGAAATAATAACACAACCAAACAAACAAAACAAACCCAAAATTATCATATAACAACCACAATATTTTTTTTTTAAATCTTCACTGTGCAAGACCATATTTGCAAGCAAGAGATTCAGAAAGAAAAATACACCTTTATAAACATAGGTTGACAATTTTAAAACACTGATAAATAATATGATCCAAAGTGCAGGCAAGTCCACCACAAAACTGAAGAGAAATTGTAAATGCATCTCTAGAGATTGTACTAGAACTGCTCCTTTGATTTTTGTGGGTATTTCAAAATTGTTCTGTGGATTTGGAGTATGTTAAATTTGAAATATTAAAATAGATGTCAAAATAGTAAATTTACACATTGAGAATCTGATGTTTTTAACCTACAATCAGGATGTAAAAACCCAGTTTGAATCACGAAGAGCGTTTGATAATGACTGAATGTTTGCTGTAATATTTAGAACAGTGGGCAGGAGCACTCAAATGACACCAGTGCTTTTCTCTTTGAAACCTTACAGGTTCTCTTTGCAGTTCTAGGCTGGTATGGACCACAGATGAGGAAACTAAAAGTCTGATCTGCTAAACACTAGAGTTTTGTAACTTAAATAGCATCTTTCAAGAAAACCCTCTTGCACACAGAGAGCTTTTAAAGGAAGTGTAGATATGAAAGAAGACAGTCTATAAATGACATCTCGGACTGCAGCTGAAGTAGGTTTTAGATTCAAAATTGATTAGCATCAATCTGATCATCTCTGTTCTAGTGTGAAAGAAGCCATGCCATTAAAAAGAGACAAATTACCTTCTAAGGTCATACTCCCAATTTTCTCCCACAGTTCTCTACTCTTGCCTTAATTTCCTCCTGGAAGGGATGCTCAGAGCTTATCCTATCTCTAAGTGAATCTCTCAAGCCTATTTGCCTGCTTGATACAAAGGGAGGAGAAAGAATACCAGGACACAAATTCTCAGGCAGAGTAGAGTCAGAAGGGAATTCTCATAACTGAAAAAAGTAGATTTTGGTCGCTTCCATGCGTTCCTATTGCAGAAGAAATGCCTTGCATCTTATTTGCAACAAGACAACTAGAGAAAACATGACAAATGGCAAGAATTTATTCCAACAAATAAAAATTCCCAGAAGAAATGATGAAAACCTATAATATATAGTTATATAAAATATATAGTTATATATATTATATATAAAATATATACATAATATAACTATATAGTTATGCAAAGTCCTATTAAAGAAGCAGATGTCATGCATGCACAAAGTACAATCAGGTTTGTCTTGCAACATATGCACATGTAAGGACAGAAACATGGGATAGGGAGTACAAAGCTCTGGTAATTTTTTCCAGATTATATGAAAATACTTGCTTCATATAGATTCTGGAAAGTACAAAAGCAAATGTGCACTTATAATTTATCAGCAACACAGTATGAGGAACTGTTCAATACACAAGGTTTCATCTTGCTGCCAACTTTTCCAGGTTTTTTTGAGCCAAGAGTTCAGTTTGAGGAGGGTAACAGATTGGCAGCTGGTACGTTGGTATAAAACACGAGAATGGATTTAAGACACAACACTTAGAAACACATTTCCATGTACCTTAACACCAAAACTCCAAAGATTGAAATCCATGTATGTGCATGCGTATATGTGTGCACAGACGTGCACCAGAGTGAGGTGTCAAAGTGAGAGGAATTCTACAAACTTGTTAGAGAATTTTTCATCAGCCACTTTTTAGTCATGGATCTTCTACACAGATTTTCCATCTTCAAGATTTTACATGTATTTTGAGCCTACTTCTCTTTCAGAAATGAATAGTAACACAGATCATGTCACTGACCATGTACTACCATATAATAGACCTGTAAAGTACTTTTGCTAAAGACAAACTATTACACCATGAAATTAGCATAGTTCTCTTACTATTACCCTTTTATTACAAGTTGATTTTTTTTTTTAATTTCTACTCCTAGAAGTTAGTCAAAGAAGTATAAGAAATTTCTTTCAATCATGTAGCCCCATGGCCTAGAATACTGATTTTCCATATGACTTCCTCTGAGGGATTATAATATTATCTTAAACCACTTTTTTGGTTGGTTGGTTTGTTTTAAGTCTAAAAGCAAACTTTTTTAATAACCCAACTTGGGCATCTTTCCAGATGACCCTGTACCTTGCTTTGACCTTCTGTACCATAATGCTTGTTCATTGTCAACTGTAGCCCCACTGCTAGGTCTTGTTTAGTGCGCTAAGCTGATTCACATCAGTTTTAAACATGGATAATTAAACTGGTTAGAATTCTTATTCCAGCAGAGTGACTTATGCTTGTTTAGATTAACCTGATTCCTAACTGAGGCAATGAAAAGTGAATCTTGATCTTTCTGCAGAAACGTTAATGAGAATGTAGTGTAAATATGCAACAACTTCTGGCATTTTTAAGGTACCCTTCCAACTAAATATTCACCACTGTGGTGTTTCATAATACTGTCTAAAATATGCACATGGTTACACAAGAATAACCTTGTGTTAAAGTACAGCTTGTTTCATAAGAAAAAGAACTCTTACTACGAAATATGAAACTATTTCAATTTCCTTTTCCTGATCAAACTTCAACCTCTTAACAAGAGAGGAAATTCTTATGCTACTGGGAAGACTTTTACACCAGAGCTGTTTATTCAAGACACTTGAGCTGCTGGTGTCAAAGATGAGTTTGAAGCACAGTTAAACCATGATACTGGTTCTAGAAGGTCCTCATTTACTAGCTCTTCCTTGTTTGCAACTTATTGCAAATACAGAGTAGAGGACTGAACTAAGCTGAACTGTAATTTGAGATGCATACAAGCAAATTGTTAACAATCTTCACCTTTCAGGTTGTGCTTGCAATAGGTCACACAAATGAGCCCAGTTTTGATAACAAAAGGTTAATTCAAAATGTTGGTAATAACAGCTCTAAAAAACTAGATATACCTCACTGATCTTCATGAGAATCCATACAAGACTAAGACACAGCCCTTTTCATTTTAGATGAATACAGGTTGAAGCAGCAGCTCCTGGGTGGGTTTTAAGAACACTGCAAGTATGAGGACCATTCTTAATGTAAGCAAGACACATATAATCAATTTATCTGAGTGCAACTTGCAAGATATTCTTAGCATTATAGATTCATATTCATCATATTTATCTGCCTATTTTATATGAAGTGCTTTAGTTATATATTAAAAACAATTTCCTTCCAAAAGATTTTTTAATCTCCCATTGTTTGCTGTACATATCGAAAACATTATAATACATAAACTTTCAAGAACCTTCCACCACAAAAACTCTAAAAGCAACACAAAAAATAACGTATTAAGCCTCCCAACAGCCTTGTGAAATTGAGTAGTAGTGTTATACCTGTGTTAGGAAAGGGAAAAAGGAATACTTTACAATTATCTTGCAGTCACAAGTGAAGTCTGTGCTACAGACATGGACAGAAGTAAAGCTTAAATCCATCCTACTTAACTGAAGCTTTTAAATCAGAAAGTGAGCTGCTCAGGATTTCCCTGGGGTCAGTGAAGAGAAGTAGGGACTTCTACAGGACAGTTCAGGTGGTTTACTCTTTCTCTAGGCTTGTTACTCTCTCATGGCGCAGCATTAAGAGATTTCCCACTGGAAAAAAACCTGTCTTGTGTAACACCTGGTTTTGGCGACAGCATTCTCCTGAAGAGGCTGGCAGCTCATGGCTGGAATGGGTGCACTCTTTGCTGGGTAAAAACTGGCTGGGCCCAGAGAGTGGTGGTGAATGGCGCTACATCCAATTGGCACCTAGTTACTAGAGAGGTTCCCCAAAGCTCAGTACTGGAGCCAGTCGTGTTTAATATCTTTACCAATGATTTGGACAAGGGGAACGAGTGCACCCTCAGTAAGTTCACAGACAGCACAAAGTTGAGCAGGACTGTTGATCTGCCGGAGAGTAGGAAGGCTCTGCAGAGGGATTGGGACAGGCTGGATCGATGGTCTGAGGCCAACAGTATGAGGTTCAAAAAGGCCAAGTGCTGACTCCTGCATTTGGGTCACAACAATCCCATGCAGTGCTACAAGCTTGGGGAAGAGTGTCTGGAAACTGGCCTAGTGAGTGCTGGTCAATGGTCAGCTGAACGAGCCAGCAGTGTGCCCTGGCCGATGGCATCCTGGCCTGTACTAGAAACAGTGTGTCCAGCAGAATCAGGAAGTGATTGTCCCTCTGTACTGTACACACCTTGAATCCTGTGTTTAGTTTTGGGCCCTTCACTACAAGAAAGACACTGAAGTGCTGGAGCAGGTCCAAAGAGCAATGGAGCTGGTGAAAGGTTTAAAGTGTAAGTTGTATGAGGAGCTGCTGAAGGAGCTGAGGATGTTTGGTCTGGAGAAAAGGAGGCTGAGGAGGGACCTTGTCACTCTCTACAACTGTCTGAAAGGAGGTTGTAGCAAGAGTGGGTTGGTCTCTTCTCTGAAGGAACTAGGGAAAAGACAAGAGGAAACGGCCTCAAGCTGTGCTATGGGAGGTTTAGGTTGGACATCAGGAAAAATTTCTTCACTGAAAGGGTGGTTAAGCACTGGAACAGGATGCCCAGGGGTTTAGTGGATTCACCATCTGTGGAGGTGTTGAAGAAACAACTGGATGAAGCATTTAATGCTATGATTTAGTTGACAAAGTGATGCTTGGTCAAAGGTTGGAACTCAATAATCTTAGAGGTCTTTTCTAACCTTAATGATCTTATAATTATCAGCTTGAGTGGGATAATGCAGGCTTAACATATCCAGCGCTCTTTCTTTTCCCACATTGGCTGTCTTTTTTATTTTTTCTTTGTTTGTTCCAGGGCACACTGCACTGTAGCTTGCTTCCAAACCACAGAAGGGAATGGGAGTGATGAGTTCTCAGCACCCTCAAAATGACATGCCATTTTACTGTATATCAGTTTCATTTAGAAAAGCTCTCAGTGCTCCAAGTGAGATCTCCCACTTGGACAGTTCTGGTGACTAATAAATGTAATATTTTATTGTTACCAGAAAGTTCCTAATTATGGCTGTCGTCACTGAAAATAAACACATTCAGGACCTTTATGATAAAGTCTTCTGTCCAAGCATGGGAAATATTTTTTTTAAAGTAATTTGCTACTAAATGTGGCAACATGTGAAAATATCCTTCAGTCTACTTCTCTGAGTCTTCTGCTTCATAAAATAAAACATAAATTGCCAAACAGATTATCCCCCAATAATATAAAGCTTTCAGCTATTTCCACAATTGAAGTCTTGCCTCTTTCTTATGGGTATATCAGTATATCCCAAGGACTTCAGCAATTTGATTAATGAAGTTTTGATATTCAGGTATATTATTGGCCAAGAGATTTTTGGGAGAAAATAAGAAATTTTGGTTTTATACTCGTGAATTTACAAACATGAATTTTCTTTTAATCAGTTTGTTTCCGTGAAGCTATATTTGTTCCTTAAATTTTGCTTTTATATATATTATTGCCCCTTGAGTAGAACACATTATATAAGAAATCCCACTAATTTCAATTTCACCCTTTGTTATGCAACTTGTTTGTGGGAACTGCACTTCAAATGTCACTAGGGTGAGACTCTATTTTCGATATGAGAATTCATTGACTACAAAACAAAAAGAAGCAGATAGAGTAGTAAACAACCTCTATGTCTAGAAAGTAAACACAGGTTCAAGCTGGATGCCAAATAGGGGGCTAGTGCCCAGTTTTGGATTAAATTTTCTCACTGTTTCCTTTTAGCTCCGGTTTACCTTGAAAGAGGAAAGATTTACTGGAAAGCCATTCTTTATATAGCCATGTTAGTAATGCGCATAGAAGCAGAATAGCAGATTCCAAATCTGATGACCTGCTATGGCCACCTCCATCTTTATATTAATATAAATTTTCCTGATAGGACATTATGACAGTTCTTTCGATCTGTCCTCTTCGTGGCAGGCTCTGTCACATTTTTACTCAGCTTCACAGCAAGAGTAGTGTGTAAGGAATTTTCCCGTCTTCAGCAAACCATATAAAATCCAAGTCAAAATTCAGCCACTTCACACACATAGGCATATTTCATTGCAGAAAACAGAGCATAAGTCCTGCTGGTAAAGACAGCGGGAAGACTTTCAGTGTAGCCACACAGCACTCAGTGACAGATACCAGTCTTTCCAAAAGCCACTTTGTTCTATAAAATCACTGGCCCCCTCAAAACCTAGATTCCTTACTTGTTTAAAAGTAAGTGAGCACTTGTGTTGTTACTGCTGCAAAATAAGGAATTCAACAAAGATCACAGAGAATGGCATAGACAATTAATTTATCAAAACCATGATAAGAATAAACTTTAAAGTAGACTATCAAATGGTTATAGATATCCCAGAAAAAATGTTCATAATTTCTTTCTTTAATGACTGAATCCAGATCATAACTTTATGCTTGATCTGTTGTAGCTGGTGGCAGCACAGGCACTTCAAAGGGAAAGGAAGCTTCTTTTATTTTTGGTTTAGGTGTAGTGGTGCCATCAATATTTGCAAAGTAAAAAAAACCACAAAGTTTAGATACTGACTGAGCAGAATGATTATGGTTCACTTTCAACTCAAACTTGTATGTCTGTGTTAGCTTTTTATACTATACTATCATTAGGCATTAATTTTAAATTTTTATGTATTTTGCTTAGGTAATGATCAGGAAAACCAAGAAAGATTGGATCATGTAAAACTCACTTATCATGGTAATAACAATTATTAATACCATTTGGACTGCAGGATAAGTATATGAAACACTCATCTATACAGCTATCTGGAATGTACCCTGTGTCCCATCGATAGTGTAAGTTCAGCAAGCCAACAGCAAGCTCCTAAGCAAGACATGATGATTATATTTCATGTAACTCCTCTTTGGCAATACTTAGACACTGCAACTGAATACCAAACAGTGTCACGTGTGCCAGTCAGTTATTGCAAGAAAGAATACATGATGAACTGTTTGTTTTGAACTATCAGTATAAACACATTGCAGAAATGAAACCCAAGCTTAAACAATGGGGAAAGTTATCCAGTATTAAAATAAACAGTTCTAGGAAAATCTCTAAAAATGTTTACCAAGTCATCTTCTGCAAGAAGTTTCTGCACAGAGCGTTTTGCCATGTCCCTGTTTCTCAACCAACCCCAGTTACACTGACTATAGATATGCAAATACTAATGGACAAGGCTGGGCTTTAATTGCCTGTAATTGGCTCCCCAAGCAAGGGTGTTTTTATCTACAGTCAAGCTTGTAGGTCATCAAAGAAGCAATTTGGTTTTAGGCAAAAAAAATCCATTGCCTGTTTTACAAAAAAATATTTGTTTTCCTTCTAGAAATCTGAGAGCTTAGATATTGAAGAAAAAAATTATATTAAAATACTAGAGATTTAAGCAAACTGTGATTCTTACAAACTTTCTTAATAAATATTTTTCTAATGTCACAGGATAATATCTGTGCTGAGAAAATAATTCACTTTGCCAAATATTGTCTATATAAAATTTTACTGAAAGTTATTGAAATTTTATTGACATTTACTACCTGAAGCAATAAATATATTTCATTTGTGTAAATTAGACTATATTTCAAATTCTTAAACTTTTTTCCTTATTATAACTATTCTCTTCCAGTCCTAGACCTATAACTATTAAATATTCTTTACTTCGTTCACAGCAGGTGCATTGTAAAGTGCTGTTTAGTGTAGCTAATTTAGGGGGAAAAATAAATGCAGAGTATGAAAATGAGATGTGAGATATCTACATAATATATTCATTACACTTAGGCATTATGCATGTTTTGAAAGGAAATGAGTTATAGCTGAGATGCTTTGTAATGGCAACAGCAACAAAGCAAATTCAGTATTCAGAGATGCTATAAAGGAGCTGCATCAGCCTCATTTGTTCAGAGTGAGCCATACTCCATCACACAGAGAAACAGGTCCTTTCATTCCAAGGAAAACTGACACATGGGGATACGTGCACAATCCCAGTTTTATGCAAACCCCTGGGAGCAGAGGGTTGGGGGCTGGGAGGGAAAGAAGGAGGGGGATAGTTCTTCCCGTAGACAGTTTTACAGTCATTGCAGGAGAAAAAAGTCCTCAAATATAAACCCCTTTCAATGGGCTTCCTACCTGTTTAATCACTTCCCTCCAAAGTGTGAAAGGACTAACCCTCAGACATTCACACTCCAGAGACTCATATTTCCTCAAGTTCAGTTCACAGTGAAACAGTGATCTTAGTTCAGTCTCTAGTGGACAAACACAGAATAAGTAAAGTCTTAGAAGCATGATTCAGCAGGCAATTTGCTCAAGTAAAATCATGAGTGCATAAACACAGAAAACATCTTTCCTCTCTTTAGTGCTTGTCTCAGTCTCCCAAAACACAGTAAAATAATTTCCTAAGAACTGGTTTCTTCTACAAAAGAAACCCCCTCATTTCCAGCCTTATACTCCCCAAAGCACACCAAGATATTAAAAAATGAGGGAAGTAGTCTAAAAATTAAATGCTTGGTTATATTTTCTTTTATAGTCACATGCTTACTGCACAGAATCTTCTCTTTCTTGCTAAAGCCAGATATTCAAGAGCACGATTAATTTACCAAGTAATCAAGAAATCCTTTTAAAAGATGCTCGTAGAGTTAGGGGGACTGGGGTGGCTGTATGTCCTTTTTAACATACTTTTGTCTTGTACACTGTCTGGATGAAACAAAATTTGAAAATTAGATACATAACAGTAACTGTACTAATATGAAGTTTCAACCCACCTAGTAGAGTCTTCATCAGAGATATTCCTTCTTAATATGAACTTGTTTTGGAGTTAAATCATGTGTCTCTCAAATAGGTACATACAGCAATTTTCTTATGCCATACTACACAACTAGTTGCATCACTCAATTGTGCAATTTTCTAAGTTGTACCAGGTCAAAACGGCAGCAGATGAATGGAAATATCACAGATAATTACACATGGACTGTTTGTTTATTTATTTTTGCTGGTCAGCTACCCCAAAGCATTTTCATTACCAAGGCATGGACAAGATCCTACAAGGTATGTAGTCTTACACAAGTCAGTAATCCTGTTAAGGTGAATGGGGTGTTCATATGAGTGAAATTATTCACATATTTAAGTCTTTTCAGACTCAAACTCCACTGCATACATAAAACACTGAAGAGTTCATTAGATGTTTAGAGCTATTGCACAAGTACTTAAAAATAATTACTTCTACTAAGGTACTGCAACACCTTGTAACCCATTTTCCCCTTTTTAGGAAATAATGCACATATATGCACACAAATTGAACAGGCTATTTCAAGACATGGTTAAAAAGGTTTACTGTGATGTTTTGAAGTGGGAATGGCTTTATATTTTCTTCTTTCTTTCCAGCAATTAGCTGGGTAGAATAGTATTATAGGAACTATTTATGAAGGAGCAATTATATGCTTAATCCAGTGCCCTTAAATGTTGATTTTTAAAAAATACTCCCTTTTGCTGTCAGAGTAGCAGGTATCCTGCATGACATCTGATCTGCATCTGTGAACTATAAGTAGAGCTTATAAGAATACTTAGTAAATTCTGTCAGCAGAGTCTCTGGAGGATTTTTATGTTCTTTGGCTCACATGCATCCATAATGTCTTGAGAAAAAGTTTTAAGAAGTTGCATCTTTCAGTAAAGTGAAGAAAATTCTGCTCCCAAGAGCTATGTCACTAAGAGAGGTGCACTCTAGATGAAACATTTCTCTCCTACACAGTCCTTATTACCGCTGCTTTCATAGAAACTAATGAAAGTTTTTAACAGCATAAACATCCCCCACAAAAATCATTTAGTGAGAAATGAAAAAAAGAAACACTTACTTTTTGCAGCCACTGAGTGTAATTTTCCATCACATGTTCCAGATGTTGCAGTTTCTGGGAAGAGAAATCCTGTTCCACGTGAGGAGCATCTCTCTGAAGAGCATTTGTGTTGTACTGGTCTGTCGTGCTTTCACGACAGTTCCCGTCCTGTTCTGGCAGGATGAAAGTATAGGTGCACTGCCCATGCTGAATCCGGTTAAATCTTCTCCCACTGGCTTCTGGACCCCGACGCTGGTTATTACAGCCTATATGAGCAAGAATTGCTGCCAGGAAAGCAAAGGAAAGGAAAACTGACATGTTATTATTACTTTCTTCCTGCTTTCAGAAAAACTTTTTCTTCCTCTTTCTTTAAATTTGTTCTTAATTTCCCTTAAAGTCTTTGGAAAAAGGGCTGGAGCAACGCACTTTAAAATTCAGGCTTGGATAAACTGTTAGTTTTTTTAATTTCACTGTGAGGATAGCTTCCTTAGTTAAAATTGGGAATATTTATAGCATAGTAGTTAAGATTTATTATTTCCTCTCTGTTACAGTCCAGCATGTAGCCTGCTTTAGGCAGCTGCATATGCATATCCCAGTCTCTTTCCCCTACACTATCTGCTGCAGAACTGCTATTTTCTCTCAGGCTTCAGTGAGTTTTATTAAGGTTGCACTTTCAAGCCAAGCTGGAAGCAAGCAGCCTTTCACAAGATGACTTGACAGGAATGTGTGTATGAGTGCGCCCCTATGCTAAGGATGGCTGATGGCTCAGTACAGAGGGATCATCTTACAAACTGGCTGGATGCATGACCTCAATCATGCATGTCTTTGCAGCCCCTACTGCATACAACTGCTGAGGGCTTTTGACGAATTTACGTAAGTTTAATAAGTAAGGCAGTCCACCTTAATACTCTTCATATGTTCACACTGACCTATCAAAATGTAGATAAAGTGTAGAAGTTTGTTGTAATCCCTCTGTAAATATACAAAGCACTGAAATTAAAAATACTTTCAGTTCTGCACTGCTCTGTATCTGTTAAAGATTTCTAAATCAGGCAAATGACCCTTATGGGGAAAATAAGTCAAATTTAACTCTCACATGCTTTAGCTACTTTTCTAAGACAATTGTGTTTCTTTAGAAGTGTTTTCAGAAAATTTTTTTACAGCATATATTGAAATTAAGGTTGCCAAATAGTAATGGGAAAAGGCAGTTTAGAAAGATAATAATTTTCTAGGTTTGGTGCCTAAACTGAGGTAATTAATTAAAAAACAGTGAGGGATGGTGGCTGAAGTAGTCCAGATTGTCTTCTATACTCCTGAGTAGTTATCAGATGCAAAAAATTTCTTCCAATTTGCAAGTCTATATGGGCTATAAGGCACTCCTCATTATATATGGTAACTTTCTCTGGGGCAACTTCCCCAGAAGAAGATTGTGCTAACTGCTTAAGGTATCTTATACTTAAATAATGCCTTTGGTATTTGCTAGAGACAAATAAAAAATGCAGAGATTATAAACAGGATTGGAATATTCATGAAATTTACACGAATTTGGATCTGAGTTCCTGCACTAGCTTTTGTTGTTGTTCCATAAATATCAGCTAACGCCGATGCAGAGAACTTTGCACACTTTTTTTCCATAAAAGTAAGTAGTCTTCTAAATAACAATAGTGTATCACTAAAAAACAATCTTCAAGGTTTTTACTCTCAAAGAAACCTGTAAAAATTCTGAGTGCAAGCACACTCAGTACTAATGCAATTGCCACCTGTATCACAACTACAACGTCATTCTAAAAGAACTGCCTGGAATATTCACCCAAGCATCCGACATGCTTCCAGGGAACCTATTCCTGCATGGAGGTTTTTCATCTTGTATTTGGAAAGAAACCACTGCATTTGAACCAATAAGTAATATCTCCTACAATAAAATAGAGAAATGAGATATTCTTATCTTACTCTAAAATGTTTATATATTCAATTGAGAGAGAGAAAAAAAAAAAAAAAGGAAAGAATACAAAGCAAAAAGCAAAACATCAGTGCTACTGTTACTTTGATCAAAATAAGAATATTCTTCCACCTCTGAACTGTTCGGCCCACCTTAGCACTCTATTTTTTCTGCCTCCGAAAACCAACTTCTTGCAGTTTTCTTTCTTGCTTGCATACTTCCCATAACTCACCACCAACACCAGAACTAGTTCTGTGGTTTATTACACTGTCTTTGCAATTATTGTGAAATGTATTTTTAAGATATTTGCTCATCTAAGATCAGAGATGAAAAGAGAAGAAAATTGTAGGATTAGACTCTGATCTGAAGGGTTAGCACAAAAACAATTATTCCCAATGAGGCAAAGCAAAAATACCAGAGCACAAACCTGGCAACAATACATGCTTTTCTTATAAATAAAAAGAGTACTTTATGAAAGGGCCTCAGAGAAACTTAAATGGGGGATAGCAAAGGTTGGTGTACAAAGGCTTCCTAGATTTTTAGTTCATATTTTCAAGTATGAGTACACACACAAATGTCTCATTCATTTTCTGCAGAGTACTTAAGCAATAGATTTATTCACATGCAAATATGAAAAAGTGAGATTGCAGACTTACAATTGATGTTTTTCAGATGAGAAAAGACTTCATAGAAGAGTTGGCTCACTTTATTGCTATTATATGACCCCTTTCTCCCGCCTGAGGTGACTTCTCCTTCCCCTTCCATCCCCTTCTTCCTGAAGGGTAACAGCCCTTAAGGCCTTCAAGAAGCACCCAGAGTTATCAAGCATCTTTGGCATTAGCTGATTTGTCTCCAGCTTAGTTTCCTACCACAGCACCTGCCTCTCAAAACCAGTCCCCCAATCCAGGTCCCAAACTGAGGGTTCACAGGCAAAATGTAATGGTTAGGTGTCACAGCAGGGAGGGAGATGTGGCACAGCCATGCAACAGTCAGAGCTTCTCCTACCAACACGCTGCACTAAAGTCTTCCTTACTAAAAAGAACCACACCCACCCCCCCCCATGTAACGTTTATATCTGTGTTGTAGGAGTAGTGCATCTGAGACATCTCATGTGCCCAAACTCACGGGGTCTCACGCAGAGGCAAGGAAGGGATGGCAGAAGCCTGGTAGAAGCCCAGGAGCCATTCTGTTACTCCGAATTTGCAGCCTTTCTAGCCCACAGGGAGGGGAATTGTGATGGAATGCATTCCAATATTTTCAAGGCTCTGAGTGACTGCTGAAAAGGCAGCAGCTCTGCTGGCTACATAGAAACTCAGCAAGCTTTGGGGTTGCTCTTGCCGACCCAAGAGTCAGAGCTAGTAGTCACCAGGGTCCCTAACTAGAATTACAGACATTCCCAAACCTAACACAGGGACCAACAAGGTCAGTTTGCTGTTTCCCCAAACACACAGCAAAGTCATTTTGATAAGCACATTGAACCACTCCTCCCTGACACACTCACGGTCATCTGCATGCACAGGCAGAAAAGTAAGAACCCATAAAGAAAAAAATCTTATTTCCAGATCTACAGATTATTCCACTTCACTCTACAGTGCCATTTTATAAGAAATTCCATTTTATTTAAGGAAAATAGGTTCAGAAATAATAAGAGTTTTTATTTAATAAAATTCCCTAATTCTGTTAAGGTATTTGTTGTTGTTGTTGTTTTCAAAACCAAACCAAACAAACAAACAAACTTGCCCAAGAGTTTCAATGGTTTGACATGTTTTACCCAATTTGATAAATGTACAGTTTATTATCGCAGTACCATGTGATCTATGTGACACGTCCCAGCTTTCCAAAACCTGAAAATTTCAGTGAGGTAAGGAAAAAAAATAGTTCTCACCGTTCAGTCGAAGTCACTTTTGGTATTTTTGCAGCATCTTACATTATATACTACAGATAAAATCTAAATTATTTGCCCAGGATTGCACAGTGGCTCAACCACAAATTGAGTAGGGGCATAGATGTGTTTAAAAGGCTCTTTATTTTCCTAAGACCACTTCCTCCATCACAATGACTAGGTTTGTATTCCCTGAACTTTTCCTTCTGTGTAACAGGGTATAGATGGATCCAGAGGTTTGCTTCCCAGACCATGAAGTCTCATACCCGTTCTTTATTTAGTAGCTATACAGAACACTGTAGTTCACTATGTAATCAATCCCACAAGGCAAAATAAATGGGAATTCAACATCCGGATAAAGGTTATATTAACATGATATTGGTTCCTACATATCTAACATTAACGTATTTTAGTGGCTTTTGTTACAGAATCATATGCGTGCTTAGATATCAAATATAAATTCTAGGAAACCAAAATCTATTTCTATTTCTTTACATTTCTGCTGCAATATGTGTTATTGTTGCAGATGAGTTGCAATAATGTTGCATCATGTCACACACTGTACCTGGAGTTCCTCCAACTCAGTTTCCTTGGTTTATAAGGGAAGTCACAGAAGAATGGCTCCTGAGTATAGGCACAAGAAGCAAGCTTTTCTCTATAGGTAAACCAGTGCTGTATTAGGATACAAAATATTTATTCTTAATCAGGCGTATTCCAAAGAACCTCGTTCTACATATATAAATTCTAGAGAATAAAATGGATTTTAAGTCCCATAACTCTGACTGGTTATGCGCTAAGGCTTCTTCAGTTACTTTAGTGGAAATGATCCCATTTAATCATACTGCTCAGACTGGAACAGGATGAAAGATATTGAAAATCCAGATGGTATTGAGAGCAGATGAAGGGGAAGACTTGCTTACCATGCAACAACACTTTCTCCTACTACCTGTATGCTATCTTTTCTCACTCTCCTGTGAATAAGCAAGTAGTCATCTCAGATAAATTACTCCTCAGGACTGAATTTTTTATATTCACATGTGCATAGTTAAGGTATGATCCACATGGTGTTGCTTGCCAGATCCTTCCTTCAAAAGAACACAGTGATGAATAATCAGTCAAGCCACAGCCCAACCCAACCATCGAGCATTCAATTTCATACCTGAGAACAACAGCTGGGAGCATTAACAGAGCTCACAGAAGCTGCTAAAGCAGCAGCTCTTAGAAGAGCATGGTGGTTTACCATAGAAACACCTGAGCTACTTGTTATGCTGTACAATGGGTCTGAATTTTGTCTCACACAGAGGCTTTATTGGATTCTTTCCAAATATGTTGGCAGCTGAGAGAGCAAGGTATTTTCTGAAAACTTATTTTCATGCTGTGGGAAAATTAGGTTTTTCTTATATTCGTAACAAATCTTTGAGCTTATGCATGTAGAGACAAAGCATGTAGATTAATTCCATTAAATTTGCTCTCATTCCCTGGGAAAGGAGGGAATACCCCCAGCATCCTCTTGTTGTCTCTCTAGGGTGATTTTTGTCCTTACCTTTCACATTTTCAGGATCCTTGATTTATTTTCAAAGACCAACCTTCAACCCTCCCAAACAGTAGAGATATACAGTAATGGAACACAGTGGGCATGACGATGAAAACAGATGCCCTAATCTAAAATATCTGATGAGAAGACCACCAACAGTGATCTTGTGCTGTAAATCCTAGACAAAACCAGACAACTGCCTGATTTTGAAAGAAAGATCATACAGTTACCAGCATTTCAGCCCTATCATGTGAACGTGCCTTCTGTTGCAAACTACACTGAAAGTGAAATTTTGTGGAAATTATTTATAGCAGTGTTTTTTGTTTGAATGGTTTAATTATTCTATGGATTATCTCTGGGTCTTAATGTTCACCAGGGAAAAATGCAGGAGAGAAACAGCAACCTATTGGTACGTTACCTTCAGTTTCTGACTTAATTTAAAATGTAGCTCTAAGTAGAATGCTATATGTACATCTGTTCTTGAGGTCACAAAGGCAGGAACCATGATAGTGTGATTTACCTACGAAAGCAATATTTGCAGTCCCCTAGTCAATAAAAGAGAATAAAAAAGATTTTTCTGACTACTGGCAAAAGTTGAATACTTAGCAACAACAACAACAAAACACCACTACACACTTTCTTCAAACTCTGTGGAATGGTAAGGTAACATCTTTCCTTTGGATTCTTAAGCCTTAAGTACTGCAAGATAATTACAGCCTTCTTCCCTAAAGGAAACAAAAATCCTGAATCAGGTGCTTAAAAAGCCTTGTTCATGAGGAGCACTAGATACGTAACTGTTAGAGACACAGAGGACAAAATATCGGAGACAAAATCCCTTACATTGACCATAGAAGAAATATGAGACCTACCTATCCTTTCTAAGCATAATACTCCAGTGAGTTTAGACTTTCTGTCCTATCAGAAAGTCTTTTCCTCATAGACCTCTCTGTACCTCAGACTGTCAACTCAACTGCAGCCAAGAGGGAAGTGACGCCCCTGCCAAGGATGGTCAGAGCATTTGTAGGTGAGCCCTAGACATTAATCCTTCTACTGCCTGATATGAAGAGAGGCGGGAATCAGACTTTTATCTTTTTGAGCATATATATATTCATAGCAAGGCATGAATTGCAAGTCATGTTTCTTCTGCTTGTTGAGACACATCAGGCAGACTCCCCATCAACCTGAATGACACCCTAAACAACTGACTGCAAAAGTCAGTCTTTGCCATTCTATGACATAATTAAAAATTGAAATGTAAAACATTCTCCTTCATTTTCTCCACATAGAAAAAAGATGTAAATCCAGGTCAGTCCTCAGTGTTTATGCTGTACAAGAACTCAAGCATATGGCTAAAGTATACATAGAAAGATTAAAGCCCTGCTTCTTGAAAGGTAAATACTATTTTCTAATTAAGACTTATTTGCCTAGCAACATTATTTTTCCTAGAATAGGCTTAGATAAAATAATATATGGGAAATAAACTGTACTGGATATAATGTTGGATAGAAGTTATGAACATCAAATTTTTCTTTTGAGTTTCTGTGTAGCTCTGATCAACTTCTACATACCTTTTGAAAAAGAACTGCAAATTAAAGGGACTAGAAAAAACACTCTTGAAGAGGTATAACCTATACACCAACAGTAAAACAAGAAAAAGGAGTGAGTGTATACCAAATCTTCATTTTACAAGTTCCCGTGAAAAATCTGGTATTATAACATTTCTAGAACAATCATAACATATCTTCTGCTTTCACTCAAAGAAGGATGAAACCCATCCTTCAATAAGCTAATAGTTAATTATGTGGGTGAAATATCTATCTTTTGATAGGTGTAAACTGGGAAAACATGGGATTAATAGTTTGGATTGCTATTCGTGTTTGAATTCAACTTCAAAACCACAGTTTAATCATTTTAGATGTGTGGCTAAAAAGAGTATATGACAAATGCAATGATGTTACTGAAATGTGTTTCATTACAAATGACAAACTGAGTCCTAGGAGTGAGCAATCTCAATATTTCAGCCTTCTGGATTCACACCTTGTTGTATTTTTCATGAATGGGAACACTCAATTCCACGTGTTCTCTCAGAGTTCATCCAACTTAGCTTAACTTTTTGGCCAGAGTTCAACTCTGGCAGGAGCAGGAGAAGCCAACAGTAATGATATTACACAACATAAGCAGCCCAGTCTTCCAGCATTCAAATCACCTTGCTCGTACTTGTTCTGGAAAGGAAAAATAGCAAGAAAGGAGGCAGAGAAGAGAACATGAAGGATATAGATATTTTTTGACATTGACAATACCAAGATTTATAGCATAGGCAACCTATCCTGGAAGCTACAGAATCCCAGCTGAATGGAAACACTTAAAAAAATGCAGTAAATGTGAAAAAAACCAAAAACACTGGCAATGTTCTCATAGAACCTCATGAAAAACAACATAAAGTTGCATTTAAATTCAAACTACAGGAAATACAAGCTCACCATTACTATGTGAATGTATTATAGGTCTAACAAGCTCAATTTTTGCCAAGAAGTCCTTAAAATCTTACTTGTTTTCTCATAAAGAGTCAGAATTTCAAGTTCTTTCTCCAACACTATTAATAGATTAAATATCCCTATTACAACATGCCTTTTAAGGAATCAAGTCAAATACTAACTGAATACTTTGATATCAAGACTGGCATATTTGTATATCTAAAACCTTGCAGTCCCTATGGTCAAGGCAGCTGGCAGCTTCCTTACACTCAGTCTGTTTATAAAATCATTCCCAGCAGTTAAGAGTTAAGTTCTGGGTGACAGATATAGCAGAGAAAAAGGCAAGAATAAGCTACCAGGAATCTGAGGTATCAGAGGTAAGTAAATGGCAGTGCAGTCACTGAAAGGGAGAAGCAGATAGAGACAGTCTGGAATTAAGAATTGCAAGTATTTCTTATTTAAGAAGGTGGTTTATAAATAAAATATCTCTTATATTTTATAGTGTAATTTTCTCCTCACACCTATTATTTATTTTTGCAAACAGCTTCTGGTTTCACATTCCTTATGTGTATATGAGGCTTGCATCCCCATAATATCAAAATTCATCATTAACTAATTAGAAACCTCAGTCAACTGCTCAAAATTATTTTAAGAGACCGATCAGCTTCTTCCCAACTGTACATATCATTTTTAATTAGGAAACAAGAAGACAGACAACACAAATAAATAGCAGTGAGGCAAGAGTCTAGCTATGGTTTGGGAGCAGCTTCCCGCAGAATCGCACCAGCAAGGGCAAGGCACGCCAGCTGCACTGTGCTAAATAGCCTCGCTACAACCACATGTCCACTTCTTGGATGAAGTATAGGAGGCACTCATCCTATACTTAGACAGCAAGCTGTCATAATTTTATATGGGAGAAAATATTTAACACAAGTTGGCTCTGATTAATTGGCCTGCTATACTAGCTAGAGACAGTATTTTCCAACAGAGTTGGAAAATAGAGATAGGAATCCATGTCCTGGGGACTAGGGTATGCCTAGTACTGAGGCTCAGGCGTTGTATCACATAGCTCTAACTAGCCCCATAGCTCATTCGAATATCTCCATGTCACACTGCAGTCGCAGGAAAGGTATCTTACCTTCCCCTCAGAGATTCCCTCTAGCACTTCTGTACAACCTGCTCTGGCGCAGATGCCCAAAGCTGGGTTTTGGGCATCAGAGGATGCTGCGAGGTTGTGGTTCCTTACAGAGAGCAGGCATAGCCACACTGTTTGAGATTGGCAACTATAGCAAGCAGCCAGAATGTAGGTCTTGGGCTTCTAACCACACTGTACATCTCAAAATGCCTAATCAATAAGCCATAAATGGGAGATAATAAATGGAATTGCAAATGTGTTTCGTTTCCCCTAATGACAATGGTCATAGAAATGCTGTAGCAACTTTACTGAATCCAAACAACATGTTTATAGGTGTAATGATATTTGCAGCCAATTCTTCAGCCACTTCAGTAAACACAGCGGAATGTAGGACCTGTGACAGCCTGGCAGTACTTGTGCTGCTGCATCCCTTGGAAAAGCAACATTGAAAAATTAGCACCAAAGCCTGGACTGTGTCCTTAGGAGCATGTGTGCTCAGGCACCAGGAGAACCAGTAGCCTGAGAGCTTTGTTTCTGAATATAAATATAACAGAAAATGGTCTGAAGTACAATATTTGAAAAAAAACACAAACAAACAAAGAAAATTTTCTTCTCTGTGTGTACAGCAGCTACTGTACATCTCACACACATTAACTCAAAGACAAGACTCTAAATTCACTTTGATCATCATAAACCCATCAGCACACTTCCTAGACATTTAACTTCTGTATGGTAATAAAAATGTTGTTTAAACCATTAACTGCCTGTTTAAAGCAATAATTAATCCCCAAGATCAACACCTTTAAAATTACTGCCACAGGGCATAGATAAATATTAACCTTGGCTCTTGGGGAGTGTTGGGCTTATGACCTGGGAAGGTACCACTCTTGGTAGTTTAGGGCTTTATCTCCTGATCTGCCACTGAGATGTTGTACAGTTCATAGGGAAAAAAAAAAAAAAAAAGTAAAATCCACTATTTTGTGTTTAGCATCTTTGATGTAACTGTCAAACTCAGAATGTGCAGATAAAATATTTTGTAACTGCAACTTTCTCTGCATGTATACTATGAAATAATCAAACTCCATCCTTTGGATCAAGTGAGAATAATCTTGGTGTAATGTTGAAGACTGAGTGGGAGAAGACTTGGGAAAATTTACATTCTTCCTTCTAAAAGGACCACTGCCCCTGTCCTGTTTGGAGACCGTGCTCAGCAGATGCCCGCTGAACAGTATGCACGCCCAGGTAGGTCCCAGAACAAGAGCCAGGCTTGTGGCACTGTGTACATTTGAGTTGAAACTGCTGGAACAGGAGAGCAGGAGACAGAGACGTAATACAGAAAGTAGGAGAGTAGATAGGTCTGTATACATGTATTATTGTTAGTAAAGTACCTTACATCTCTTGTATAAACAGTAAAAAAATCCAGGTGTCTATATAATGTCATTTATTCAGCCAGTGATTTGAGGTAATTTTTAAAACACTGTTATTGTTCTTTATAAAAAAGTGCCATCTGGACAATAATATTTTTTATATAGAAAAACATTATTTTAAAACAAGTGGCAAAACAATCACAAGTTTAACTATCAAAATTTTAAGTACAGCTTTCAAGAATGTAAAACACATCCAAGCAAGCCAAGCTCTGCGGAATTTTGTTGCACAACATAATCTTGCTCCTTAGATTCTGAAGTGTATAAAAGAAATGTCCTGCACACAGCTTTTTCATGTCCCCTAGTTTCATGCACATCCAAATTTGAAGTGCTGTGAACTCAGGTTCCCTTCATTCCCTACCCCACATGACACTATATAAGTGACTGGAACTACCCCACGTGGCTGGAAATGCTGGGGGCTTGTGCACTGACACAAGTCCTCTCGACTATAGGTACATGTTAAAACAGGGAACTAAAAAAAGCAGCAGTAACATAATAAGACCAAACACAGTCGGGAGGGTTTGGTAGATGACTCTTAAGGGGTGAAGCGCAATGTACAGTGACATCTGATGTGGCTCTGCTTACTCCACCCTTAGTTAATCTGCTTCTGCAAAGTCCTCTATTGCTCATCCAGTATTTTTAAATAAATGCTTTGATTTATATGGAACCATCACTCTAATTATTGCCATAGGCAATAAGCAAGTATAAACCCACCCTTCCTAAAATACAAATTAAGGTAGTTGGATGTGCAAAGCAAGGCTGTGCATCTTAGGACACTCTCTGTTGTAGGAAGAGGGAGGGTGTCAGGCTTTGTCTAGTACAGTAGAAGCAGGCAGAGAAGTCTACAGGGACTGAGCAATGCTGGGGATGTTCTAATGTCATCAGTATGTTGCCAACAAACTGTTTTTCGTGCTTTTTGAAATAAATGACATGTACTATTTACTATTGTTTTGTTGATGCCTATCAATGTGCCAGGTATAAACATGAGGACATAACAGCTGCCACTTGTTCCACCTCGTGGTGTTCATGAGACGAAAAAATCATATTGTTCCATGATTTCACTAGGACTAGGTCAAAACAAGATGAACCAAAATTTCTGTAGCAGATGCTATCAAAAATATATGTTTTGGAAGTTGCTTTGAGCCATACTTTTCACATACTATCTATAACAGGGGAGAATTTTTTCTTCTTCAAAAGCACAGGAAAACTCCTGAACACTAGTGGGACCATAACCAAATGTAACACAGAGCAGAAGTGATACTAAATGCTCTACAGCAAGGCAATCACTGTATTAATAAAATATGAAGGAAGTAGAACATCAGCATAGTTACTATTTTCCATTAAATTGTTACTTTAGATTCTCTCCCACTCTCGTTGTTTCTGCAACACTCTGAGTGTTTAAACTTCTTTTCATCAGCCTTTCACAATCTTTTTGCTTTATCATTCACCTTTCGCTGCACCAGAATCAGGTCCGACGAAGTACACGACTGCTAAAAGTGCAGGCCCTCAGAAGACAGGTGGAACCTAAAACACGAAGAAGCGCATGAATATTCTCTTTACACGTATGTGTGTGTGTGTGTCTGTGTCTGTGTCTGTGTCTGTGTCTGTGTGTGTGTGTGTGTTACCCCCAGGCACTTGTTCCCCCCAATTCCTTCCCGCTGGGTGAGGTTTCCCCCGCCGGGTCCGGGCAGCGCGCGGGGCGCGCGCGCCCCCTACCGGCCAGCATCCGCCGCTCCCGCCGCAGGAAAAGGGAGAAAGGGAAAAAGGGACGCGGTCCCGCCCGTGCGAGCGCTGAACGCCCACCCGGGCACGTTACCGGCCAGCGAACGGGAAATTTACATCGTTGTTCTGGCAAAACCCCCGGAGTTTTAAACTAAATTTTTTTAGTTGAAGGTGCTTTGAGACGCTTCCGAAGAATCCACGGTTTTTATAGTCCGGCTAACCGTGAGAACGTGGGGAGAGGAGGGCAGCCTGGGAACGGGGCAAGAAGGCAGAGGTCCTCTCCTGTTCTTACCCCGTCAGTAAATGCGGTGAATGTATTCCTGGGGTCCATGAGGCCAGTTTCTGAATAGCTGCTACTAGTAGATCACTAGTAAAAATATTTTATTGACCCACGGAGTACAGAAGAAATTTCAGCGTGCTTGTAGCAAGCGTGGGTAGAGCTCAGCGTGCTTGTAGCAAGCGTGGGTAGAGCCCCTCTCAAATCTTCGTTCGCGAAGCCTAGCCATGATGATGATGATGATGACAGAAGAAATTAATCTTTTTTTTTTTTTTCTTCCCCCCCCCCCGGATATTTTTCCAAATTTTCTGTCATTTTCTAACCAAAGTTAAAAAAGGAATAGAGGTTTATATTCAGGTTGCCAGTGAAACTTACATGTTGGCTTCCAGCTTATTGATATTTTCTAATATGTAATTGTCAACTAAGAAATACCATTGATTGAACTGATTACACTGGAACAAGATGCCCAGAGAAGCTGTGGATGCCCCAAAGCTGAAAATATTTAAGACCAGGCTGGATGGGGCTTTGAGCAACCTGGTCTAGTGGAAGGAGTCATTGCATGGGGAAGAGGGGTTGGAACTAGAAGACCTTTAAGGTCCCTTCCTCTCAACCCATTCTATGATTTGTGAAATTCTATAAAAGTAAAGTCTCACACTACTGCATACTCCATTGTCAAAAGTATTTGAGCTACTGTTCATGCCACAATGTTCAAAGCAGAAAATTTTCTAAAATATCAACATAATCATTATACCAGAATGTGATTTCACCATTACAGGCTGTTTTAACAGACATATTCTTCATAAATGAAAATAAAATTAAGCCTCTCAGTACAGGCAATGTCATACTTCTGGCATTAGCAAAGGCTTTTTTGTTAAAAATGCCCTGTACAAATGATAAATCCGCCTCACAGTAGGGGGGAAATCTTGAAGTCATTAATGTTAATGAAAAATTTTCCATGGAACTATGTTTTTACCTAAAAATATTTATACTACTTTTTCAGTAACTCACTGGCTGCACAGTGAGTTCTAGAACATTCTCTACTGCAGCCTTGGTAAAAGGATCCAGGCTTGAACCCAAGCCTCAGTCCCTTATCAGAATAACTCTACTTCTTGTTTCAGACAGCTGTAAACAATTGATACCATCACTGAAAAGTGCAAGAAATCTGTTATAAATAATATTATCTGTCCTTGGAGAAATGTCATTCTCCCCTTTACACAAAACGCTGACCTATATGTAATCTTAAACTCTGTGTAGCAGCATTAGCATTTTAGTGTGCTCAAAACTCAGAGCCCACATTACTGTGTGGTGTGTGACAAACACAAGCAGTCATCTTCTTCCTAAAGAAAGGAAGAAAGATTTCAAGCTCCAGCTTTACAGCACCATACGCCTACACAAAGTCACAAATAAAGAGATCGGAGGTGCAGGATGTTTGTGAACAAGAGCAACTGGCCTAAGCAGACTGATTCCTTCAGACTGGTTGAAAGTGGTTGAGCA
The DNA here is from genome assembly GCF_003031625.1 of Empidonax traillii. Lineage (NCBI taxonomy): Eukaryota > Metazoa > Chordata > Aves > Passeriformes > Tyrannidae > Empidonax > Empidonax traillii. Next base: position 481,948 of record NW_020955759.1, on the reverse strand, counting down.
ACAGCAGAGAACTCTTAACATCCTTACAATTTTAGAATGGCAGCATTCATGCACATTTGTACAGGATTCTGCTGTGACTTCTTTATTCTTGTAACTTGCATAAAAATCCAAAAATCCTTTAACTGCAGCGGTTTATATTTCACACCAGGTGCAAAATGAAACAAAAATAGTCAGGGCAAAAGTAGAAATAGGGTGAATTATATTTAGATAGTTATGACCTGGTAGCTTTGATACCAAATGAAATGCTAGAGTAAGCAATGGTGCTAGTGCCAATGTAAATTTGCACCACCAAAAACTTCACAAACACAAGTAGAGCAAGAAAGAAAGTGTGTGACTCAAGGGTATGATTATGAACCAGCCTATGCCAGTATGATTTTCTATGCAAAGCATTCCAAGTTCCAAAATAGCTGTTTCTTAATAGTATAAGGAACCTATGACCCATGAAAGGTCCACTTGCATAATAAGTGATTTCAAATTTTTCATACTAATTTAGAAGAGCAAGTAAATAACAATTTGCTTGTGTGAAGGACTCATAAAGAAGCATGAAATTCTACAGTGGAGGCTACAGTTCTTCTGACAGTTCTGTGTATATATCATAAAATAGGCTGAGTTGGAAGGGACCCATCAGGATCATCTAGTCCAACTCCTGGCCCTGTACAGGTCATCCCAAGGATCACACCATGTGCATGAGCATCTTGTCCAAACGTTTCTTGAACTCAGACAGGCTTGGTGCTGTGACCCTGGGGAGCCTATTCCAGTGCTCAGATACCCTTCAGATGAAAAACCTTTTCCTGATATCCAGCCTAAACCTCCCCTGACTCAGCCTCATACCATTTCCTCAACTCCTGTCACTGGCCACCACAGCAAAGAGATCAGTACCTGTCCCTCTGCTTCTCCTCTTGAGGATGCTGAAGATCGCAATGAGGTCTCCCCTCAGTCTCCTCCAGGCTGAACAGACCAAGCGACCTCAGCCACCCCTCCAGACCCTTCACCATCCTCATGACCCTCCTTTGGATGCTCTCCAACAGTTTTTTTATGTTGTGGTTCTCAAAACTGCACACAGTACTCAAAGTGAGGCTGTACCAGCAGATTTACTCAACTTTAGTGATACGATCAGCATACAGAGAGTCTAAAAAGCAGAACTCAAAAAAGATTATAATTTAAATTTCTGTTTACATCTTGCAGCCTAAAGCAGTAGAGTCCTCAGTATGTGAGAAACATGAACAAAATCTACTTTTTAGAAGTTCAAGTAATAATGGAAGCTATTAAAAAACAAACAAACAAACACCAAAAATCTGAAATGCAGAGAGAAAAAGTGCAAAGGACACAAGGAATTATTTATTAAATGTTTGTTCAATTCCACTTGATTTTTATAAGGCTTCCTGAATCCTCAATATTAGCATGTTTACATTGTGTCAAATAGCTCTATTATACACAACAATGCAAGAGCGGGTTCCTTCATGGTGGTTTTGTGTGCAGGACACAGCTGTTACATGAAAAGAAATTATGGCGAGGTTTCAAAAATCTTTCTTGTCATTAACTGTAAGCCTTGAAAATCACAAATATGTATATTTACTACTTTGATTTAACATTAAATCTACCTACTTATATATTTATGATGACCAGACTACATTAAATATGGTCAACATGTTTAGCATACTAATATACTTAAAAAATTGATTTTCTAATGGTGCAATATGAAGAATATTTATAGGCAAATGGAATTATGGGTACCTAACCTCTCTATAAAATTGGGGGAGGTTTTGGTGTTTTTTTTAATGAAAGAAGATGTTAAGTGTCTGAAGATTTAAACTGTAAATGTCTGGTTTTCATATGCTTTTCTAACAGTTATAATGTTTACATGCAGCACTCTGGCAGAAGACCACAGACAAATAGACTTTTATGAGATAGCTCTATTAACTTATAGAATAATCCTGAGAAACTATTGAACAAAAAAAATTCAGTGATAATTTTGCTTCAACTGCCACATTTATGTTGAAATCAGAGACATTTTGTATAATGAATAATTGAATTACTTAGGAAAAAGCTTTGATAATTTGCATATGAATGTAACTACTTTGGTTTTTTGTTTCTCTCTTAAAAAGGTAGAAGAAATCACATCAATTGGCACAGGAGTTTCTTTATTTGAAAGGACGGGAAGAAAGTACCATATGTATTTTTTAAAGTATCCTGAATCAAACATCAAAACTATCTTTTCTAGTACATGCTTTCAAACACATTTGGTCTGAGAAGTTACAAATAAACAATCTGGTTATGTGTATATATCTATCTATATATATAGATATATGTAAATGTCTATGTCTCTCATTTATGCATATAAATATATATAAAAATATACACACACATAAACATGTATATAAATAAAATAGGATAAGATATATAACAGTATTTTATACATGTAGTTAAACACATGCATAATGAAGGAATAGATAGATATAAGTGCTTTGGCTTTGCATCTCTGGGAAGGCATAGCCTCTTGCTTGTGGTTTCTGTGATTTGTAACTTCTTATAGAACACCTCACTCAGGAGACAGGGGACAACTTTCACATGTATTTAAAAAGTAGGGAAGATTCAAATCTCAAATGGTCCTTCAGAACCCTTTGCCCTCCATCCCCACCTCCTACTTTCCCCAGCTGACCCAATAACACATATAGGTGGTACATCCTGAATAAGAAAGCATACAATTTTAGGCATGTGATTCCTTAATTTTGGAACCACCAGCAAACACTCTTTTCCCTTTGTGTAGTTCCATTAGAATCCGACAGTCCAGGTTTTCTTTTGTTTTCTGTCTTTATTGAGCCTTTTGGTGAAAGGACACTCTTGGTGTTGGGATTGCAAAACTAATATTTAATACCCTGAGGACAGAAGCATTTTATTCACATAAAGAGCAATTTATTTTACTATTTCAATTTGTTCAAATTGTTATAGATATAATGCATATATAGTCAATGAAGATATATCTCGCTTTCTGTTGCTAACAGGAGCAATAGCAACGGTGTCTTAAAACATAATTTCAAAGATCTATAGCATTATCTCAAATAATTGCATTAAAATTTTAACTTTTTCTACTCAATTAACAACACATTATTTTGGTGAACAGCACAGTGTATAATAAACAGATTCTCCAATAAGTGCTAAATAACTACTAGATTATTTAATATCAAAATACATATAGAAATTGATGTGTGAATCATTTTTGAGGAGTGATATATAGGAGTTGAAAGTATTCCTTAAAGAAATACTTCTGTAAAAGCTCTGAGTGATTGAATTATTTGAGAGAATTATAGTCTGCCCACAAATACTTTGGAGTTAAAGGAAGGCTGTAACTGTTAGCTAAGGTATCTGCTGCAAATTGGTTAAGCATTTAGTGATTAAAAGCTCTTTGAGGTCTACATATAAGTGCTCAGTATGAGTATTGCTCCTTTGAGTTACACAGCCTCGGTATATTTGTGATAACCCTTTACCACAGAGGTTTTCACTTTACTAAACTGGGAGACAAATCAATTGAAAACTTTCAAGGCCTGACATATAGTTTAGAAATGCACCAGACCTCTGCCTAATATCTCACTGAAAACATTTTCTTGTGACACATTATTATGATCTTCTGGCCATTTTACGCTAATTGCAGCGATGAGGACCCCTATACCTTTTCTGCCAGGGCCTCAAGAAAGTAAATAATCAGGAGGCTTTTTCTTCACTTATAACTGTTCCTTATTAGAAGAAAACAATAAACTCTCTAATAAACCCAGTAGAAATACTTAGAATAGATAACATATACATTTTCAGAATCAAATTTTGCTATTACTGTGCAGCTAATGGTGGACATAAACCATAGCAGAAACTTCAGCAGGACACAATAGCTGTATGCAGTTTCTCTCACCACACCATTAAGTGGCTATACTTTGCTTAAAGGCTTTTGGTCTTGAAACAAAGATAGGTCATGACAAGTTTAAAGTAACAGAAAAATAAGTTTATTTTTTAACTTGTGCATAGAAATCTGCAGTTTCAATTTCTGTCCTTCTCAAATCATGTGCTGCTTCAGTACTCCAGACATGAGTATTTGGGAGGCTGTACTGAATACAGAAATTTGTCTATGCAGCAGTTCTAGACAGGAGTGCTTTTTTAGGGACCAGAAGTACTGTATCAGCATGAATAAAGAGAAGACTTCCCACATGCTAGATGCCACAAGCAACTTAAAATCCAATGTGAATTTACCAGGAAGAGAAGCCTTGCACTATTCAATTGCTGGTAAACTGGGAAAGGTAATCACAAACAGTATCTGCTGTTTATATATTTACTTGTGTTAGATTATATGACAACAAAGACAGAAAAACCCTGCAGCGTGATAATTGTCAAAGTGCACGTTACCCTTCTTTATGTGCATGCTACATACTCTAAGAAGGCAGCTCACATTCAGAGATAAACCATCTTGAATCATTTCTCACATGTGCAGAGCAGCATTCAGGAAGTTGCTGTTACCCCTCACACACACAAATCCTATGCTCTTCATTTAGCCTCAAGCCCAGGTAAAGAACCATCCTGCACGAGAGAACAGCACTGTCCTCCATCCCTGTTCTGCAACATTTCCCAGCCCCTGAGGATATTCTAAGATGGACCCAGAGCAGAAGAGTGAGAGAACCAGCAAAGCAACACCATAGCATGACCTCTCTCTAATCCTTTAATGGATACTTTTTCCTCTGGTCCAATTACAAATTGAATGCTTTCCAGTTGGTTGTTCCCCTATGAATTTAGTTCACAAACTCCCTTAGCGGGGATAAGTTCTCTATCATAAAGCTGAAGTTTACCAGCTTACCCTCTGCTGCCTGTGGCTCTCCTTTCAGTGCTAATATTACAGTTTTTGGCATAACACTGTCTTGCACAGCTATGTCCAACTTTTAAATTTAGCTTTCCTTGTGATTTCAGAATGACAGCCCATTCATCCTACCCTTTAAAATTTGCTTTTTTTTTTTTTTCCATAGTAAAAGTTATGTGGTGCAACATCTTCAGAATTTTTGTAATGCAATTTTACAGATACCTTTCTCTGCTGACAGCAGCTGAAAACTGTCATGATCAAGAGCACGAGGACAAAGGGTTTGTTAGAGAAAACCCTTTTTGCCTGCAATATTACTTTTGTCCCCAGAACAAAGCAGTGTTTTCTCCACACACTAGCTGCATTGTACAATTTTTGGACCCTTCATTTGGATGAATCTTTAGTATAAGTTGAAGACCTCATTTTTCTTAGATAGTTTCTTGCAGCATCAGTTATTGTTCAGTAAGTACTCAAAACCATGGAACCTAATAAATACTTGCTTCAATCAGAATTTTCACTGATCACCATCACACAGAGATTTCAAGTATAAATATAACACCTTGTTCCAATTGTCTCATATCAACCAGTCTTTGATATTTCCTTCTTCAGCCCTTCTAGGTTCTTTTTCAATTCAGTTATTTACTGAATTCACTCCCATGCATCTTCCTTCAGTCTTTCAAAAGAACCTTAAGAAAACAGAAAAATTACTTCAGTCTGACTTCAGATTATGCCAGAAATCCTGCTTTTTTCCCCCCAGTGTTCCTGTGTTCTATCACAAAAGGTGACAACCTTCCAGGGGTGCTTTTCTGAAGATCTGAACCAATGCCAACTATATAAAAAAAAAACAACCAACCAAAAAAACTAACACTTCATCTGCCATTTACTCAAAGTCACCTTCCCTATTGAAAAAGGAAAAAAAAAAAAAGGTTTTTTAGCTGACTGTCCTCTACAGAAGAAAGAATGAAGAATGCATACTTTTTGACTTGGATTTCAGAGCGAACCAATTGCTTACAGGTGCACATGGATAACTCTCTGTCTTCCGTAAGCTATGTGGGGATGACTGTACACTTGTGAGTGCTGCCTAGCTGTTCCCTACAGACAACTCTGAATAAGAACTCAAAGTCACTGTAACACTTTTTCCTATTCTATTTGCCCGTGGTAGAGGGGGAAGAAGGAAGGATCGCTTGTTGTTGCTGCAGGGTGTGCTCTCAGATCCTGACAAAGCAGATGTACCAAGGCCACAGGCTGACCACAGCTCTTCTCCCCTACCCAAATGCAGTTCGGGAAACACACAGCTGCACCTCAAGATTCAGGGAGGCCTGATTCCTAAGATTTTTGACTGTAGCTATGATGCATAAAATTAAAAGCATAATTTTATGAGTTTAGAACTCTAGTAAACTCAGATAACCGTGTGGGGATATTTAAAACTAAAATTATTACTTTATATATTTTGCATTGTTATAATACAAAAATATTTCTACCCTGTTTCATACTCTGTTCTGATATACAATGTGGGAACTATACACACAGAATAGACCTTTCCTAATGGAAAACCTTATTTAATGTCTTCTTTCTGCAACAGATGTATATCTTTCCTTTCCACACAATCCCAGGAAATCTGTTAAATACATAACACAAGTATTTTCTTAACTCTGATACTAAGTACCATTTAAAGCTGTTTGTCTCTGGAGTATGGTTCACTAATAGCATTCTCCAGCCCTCTACTTCACCAGTGCGGTGTCAGATGTGATAGGGTCTAGGCAGTGGGATCCAAAAGAGGCTAGTTACAATTCTGTCATAGTGCCAGATGTAAATATAAATCTCTCTTAATTATATGTGTTTGAAATATAGATGGATCAAATGGCTTTATGGTAATTTAAAGCTTAGAAAATGAAACTGTTTAGAAATTTGGGTATTATCTATGGCTTTGTGCCTTCATTTCTTTTAGGAAAGTCAAAGGAACAAAGAACTAATTTCCCAGTGGAAAAGTAGCTATTATGACGTCTTCAGAATGAACTAATTTTCCATTATTTTGCAAAACATCAGTAAAACACACTAGCTAGGAATATTTCTGCTAAAAAAAATCTATTTTAAAATGTTTAAATAACATCTAATAAATAACATTAATAGTATATATAACATTTTATATATATATATATATATATATATATATATATATATATAATATCTCTGCTGAATGGGTCCATAGAGTTTGCATTGTGCTTGAGGACATATTTATGATTTCAGACAAGTTCAAGTACAGAGAGAAATTAAATACAATGAACCCCGATTTTGTGTACAAACTGAAATGAATGCATAAATGTACGTACGATTGTGTGTGCATGTATCTGTCATAATATTAGCAGTTATATACTATCTGAATTACGACCTCTTCTTCCCTTGTATGACATTGATGACTAAAGATTTTTAGACATCAACCTCAGTTTACAGTGAGATAATTCAACTGAGGTCAGTGTATGCCTAAAATTAATGTATTGGTTAATATGGATGCAAAATAATAATAAAAAATACCTTAATTATTCTGTGATAAAACACCCTTTCTTAGGTAGTAACTTTTCTTTTTAGCTTAAGAGTGTATTTGTGAGTGTTTTTTTTGGAATAATAAATACCAAGGAACTTCATGGTCAAATAATAACCAGTAGGTAATTAGAAGATAGGTGTTTCTCACTAATCAGTAAATGATACTGATTTTAAATTGTATTATCAGTGGATTTGCAGCTCACCTGCATAGTTCTCTAACAGCTCAGTACAGGGATACCTATGAGTTTCTTTCTAAGGAACATTTCCCAAGATCTTCCCCATGTAACTTAAGCAAAAGATGAGCTGTCAGAGATGAGGTCATTTAGTAAGTTACAGGAAAGGATGGTGGCTCTTATTCAGCCCTGGACATTGTGGAAGCTTTTTGTCACTCTTTCTCCAACTCAACATTGACAAAGATATCACTGACTTTATCTGGAGGTATTACAGAGCCCAAGGCTGTTCCACCCAGTTTTAACTTCAACTACAGGTAGTTTAAGCCACAAACATTATATAGTTATATTATGATAAGGGGTTTTATATGTGTTTACCTGTCTGGAAGCAGTTGTGATGTTGACTTGACAAGCTTACAGAGCACACCTCAGTCTCTCCAACGGTCATGAGTGCTGTTCAAATTATCTCTACCATCCTCACAGAAAACGCACTCAAGATTTTGAATTATTTGGTGGCAACAAGCAGGCACTGTTAGTCTCCCAGGTGTTAACACTGGTCAGCCAGCCACAAGTCAGTGCAGCAGAGCAAGCCTGCCCTGCCTGCTGTGACACTACTGGAGCACCCAGGTAGGCCACTTTGCAATCAGGAGTTGAAAACAAACTAAATGACTGCAGTCCTACAGTTCCCATCTGCATATTATTGTAAGCATCATGGCTCCTATCACTTTTATCTGACATTGTAGAGGTTAGACACAAGATAAATTGTATTTGATTTACATTTAGGGAAACAGGTTGGAGATGTTTGGATCGGCCAGTAATTCGTGTAGACAAAGTCATTTGATGCTTGTGTCAATAAACATACCAATAACTCAATTAAATTTTGTACTGTTTGTGAGGCAATTTCTTCAGGAAAACGTCAGTGCACTCCTGAGGATTGACATCACAATTTAAAATAATTGTGAAAAGTTTCATCTATTAGCTCATTGAGTCCTGCAACAGCAGGTGATTTTCATAGCTATTTCTATGACAGGAAAAAGTAAATACTGTTTTTCCAGTGCCTAGTCTCACCCTTTTACTGTTTTATGTAATGAAATCTGAATCAAATTTCTCTAGTGAACTTAAAAACTCTTGATTCCCTTTCCTAATCCAAAAGACTCTTGTCTTCAAATAATTATTTAAAACATTTTGCATAAGTCACATCATACAACAGTGTGGCTTAGCGTGGATATTTTAACATGGAATATCAGGAAACAAAACCATTAAAAATGTTTGTTTGCAGGTTTATACTTCATATGTATAACCCCCCGTTGAAGAAAGTACCAAAAAACCTTCATGTTTCTACAAGTATTCCTGATTTTTATCTTGATTGTTTTCTCTTTTTTTTTTTTTCCCAAATACTCAGTAATTTACCTGATAATGCTTAGTATTTTATTTTGGCTTATTTATCAGTCATTCAACTATATACCTTTAAACAAACTTATGTAGGACAGAAAATTCACAGCTTTTCAGACACACAAATGTTTCTTAGGATTGAATAAAAGCAGTCTGTCAAAAGATTTACTTGCTTTTTACAGCCTTGCTGGTTGGTCTGGCAGTAAGTATTGCAACTCTTTCCAAAATTTGCCTTACTTATGTCTTTAAGTCATGACAACTATAACACTAATATCTAATATATCTTCATTAGAGTATAAAAAATAGTACTATTTTAGATAACATTATATCCTAGGGGGAAAAAAAACAAACAAAAAACAAACAAACAAACAAAACCAAACAAAAATCGCAACAAAATATATTGCTTTGAAGAATCTAAAAACTTAGTTATTATGTAACAACTAGACATGAATCACTGATATTACTACTGCAAAGTCTTCTTATGTATCTAATTTTTTAAGAGATTCTTAACTGATCTTTTCAGGATAAATTCAAAATTTGTCAGCCTACTGAAACTTTGTTTTCAACCTTTGTTAAATTGCTGTTGATTTTTGCACGTTGTGTTATAGACCTTTATGCAATTTCATTACTTTGGTCCTTGAGCTCAGTTATTCTTCCTGTACAATTTGCTTTCCATGCCCATTGACTTTGTGCCATCAGCACAGCTTTCATACCTGGAAGGTGGAAACCTTCTCCATATACAACTGTGTCATCTGCAAAATGACCAAGTTTGAGCCTACAGCTTACAAATCCTTTGAGTCAATGTTTTCCAAAGAAATTTAGTAGGTTCATTTTTCTCAGATGATCTGAACTTTTTATACCAGCTGGGCTACTTGTAGAGGAATTGTCTAAGATATGAAGGAAGTTCAGTCAGTACAAAAGGATTGTGGAGATTATGAATTTCTGTTCTTTCTTTACAGAAAAAGTGGAACGTGATATGCTTTGTCACTAACTCTTTGTTTTCATCTATCTTACCTAAGTACCAATATCCCATTCAAGCCAATAGCTTTCACATGCATTTACTTCAATTAAATGTTTATGGTATGTATCCTTTCTAAAACATGGAAATTGATACAGAAGATCCAGTGTAAGGCTCATTTCACATTGAAACCTGGAAGGGAGTCACCAAACAAGAAGTTCTGCCACAATGAAAATGTGGACCACTTTATTTACCAGATTACAGGTAGTCTCATAGTCCAAGAAGATGAAACTATGCTCTGTTTAACAGACAGACACAATGCAACTATCTCATAATTGAGGAATGCAATGAATATTATATGAATAATATTTGTCTGAGTCCCTGTAGGAATTTAAAAGCAGTTTGTTTGCAAACATTTGCATTCTCTACACAGCAAAAATCATGGTGCAGTCAGACATTATCTGAAGATAAATCCTGAAGGGTGGGACTGAATTCAGGAGCTGATGGATGTTTCTGTAGGGAACCTCCTGAAATCACCTCTCCTAGTGATATGCAACTGGTATCCAAGGGCTGGAAATGGCACATTCTCAGAAACAGGAGTCTCCTGCATAAAGCAGAGACCTTTCTGACATAAATGTAATGAGTAGATTCGATAGTTTGCTGCGGTTTTGTTTGTTTGGTTTTCTTTGTTTTGGTTTTGGTTTTGGTTTTTTTGCATAAAACTTTATAAACACTGGTAACTGCATTGTCTGTCTGGGATGTAATGAATACTGGTAATATTTACCTGCTTTGATTTCAGTGTGGCCTAAGATATCCAAATAACAATAAAATATTTCTTACCTACAGGAAAAATTGGACCTATTAATTGGGGAATGGGGCAATTTTCCATGCACTGTCATGTCCAGAATGTCTTTGGAAAGATTCAGTTGGCACCAGAGTGGATCATCTGCTTAGCAGTATGGCCCAGTAATAAGGAAGTGACACTGAAGGAAGGCAGGAGAAAATTCCAGTAAAATTAGAAACACTGAAGTTTCTTTGGCCTGCAGGAAATTATTGGTGCGATACATGAACATTACAGATCACAGGGAGCATGTCACAAGCTCATTTGCTATGTTTTTCACTTGTCTTTCCTACTGTGAAGGCTGTGTATTTCTACTTCCACTGGACCATTTGCAAAACATTTGTCACAGCATGCTCTGCACTTGATATCCATAGGAATTGTATATGCTGTGTATAGCATCATGCCTCTATAATCACTTGGTATTCTGGATACTTTTCATTTCTCTGCTCAGCACTTTTATTTGCCAGTTTGCTCCCCCATGTTGTAATGACTTCTTTTTCTCAAATCTTACCATTAGTGCATATATGCATTTTCTTGTTTAGTTACAGCTCTCATTGGTGATGTCTATGGTTTGGCTGTAGATTAAATCCAGACTCTGCTGGAATAGGAACACTCCACTACATGATGCAGAGTGCTGATAAACTTACACTTGAGCCAGCAAAGTAAGTTTATAATGCTCCAAAAATGTTGATGAGATGACTTTGTGCCAGCTAACTTTATGCTAAGTCAGGATTGTCTGACCATGCCAGATCTCCCACAGTTAGTGAACCTCCTACAGATGGGCTGTGAGCCTTCTCATAGCCCCTTCTTGCTTCGTTTCTGCCTGCTTGCCCAGAGTCATTGTCCTTGGAAGCAGCCTTGCATCTTTTATGTGCAGGAAAAGGGCCCTTTAATTACCTTTGTCTTTTTTTTCCATGTATAGTCATGGACCTAGCTGTGGATCTGCCATGCATTGCCTCTCTGTGTTGACCCACTGCCTCAGACTTTGCCCCTGCCACATGCTTGAACGTCAGCTACAACACCGTGGTTACTATCACAAAGACAGGGGCGGGATTTGAGCCAGATCAAGGCCATGTGTACCTCATTTGCACTAGCCCAGATCCCACTGTGTTTATCCCAAGCCAGGTAGATCTAAAACAGCTGCTAGGGCTCTTGGGAGAGACTCTTCTCAGGTCTGCTCTTGCCAGCATGTGCAAAGGGTCCGAGCGCTGTTATGGCTGTGCATTATGTTTACTTTGCCTCCCACAGGACCGTAGCATTTCACTGAGTCCTGCCCTGCTGTTTAACAGTTAGCACTCTCCTTTACACGGATTTGGCCTCAGCCAGATGAACTTCTCACACTGGTTTGGAAAATACCATTGGCCAGGAACTGGCTCAGGAACCACAGTCAAGGCCTTCCTTTTTCACCTGTAGAGGAGGGAAAATTTTAGCCATGCAAACCTCCTATGTTCAAGGCCATGGGATAGGTCCTGGCTTTGTTTTGTTTACTGGTATAGGACTAAAAGGACCAGACTGTTTGACTAGAACTGAAGGCTCTGAAGAAGGATTATTATGAACTGAAGATAATAATGACTGCATAGACATTCTGCAGGTACTATGAAAAGCTTGGTAACTACCTGACTGCAGTGTAGTCAGATGCAGAGGTTCGAGATTTTGAGTCTCCTGTTTGTTGCCCTCTTTCAGGAAACAAGGGAGAATCTGAGGACAAACCCTGGATCATTTTTTAAGCCTTTGAGACCAATTCCTTTTTTCTTATCATTTTCTAAGCATGCAGCTAGCTCCTAGGCAGTTTTCCAATAGAACCATCTCATGTTGCTGGCAATTCTGTCCCTGCTCTTTTGTCAGTGACTGGGAACTGGCCTTATTCTACCTAAACCCTTCACTCTCAAAAAAAGCTCTCCCAGTCCAAGACCTAGTGTATGTCACATTTGAAGGCTTTGACTTCTTGCTTTACTTGCTTCACTCTGGCAAGCTGTAAATCACAGCTCCATACCTTTTTCTTTCAATAAAAGCCCTCTCTGGCTTATTTTACTGGAGTTGCTTAGTAAACAATATTAAATTTAGAAAGTTGGTACACACATACATAAAGAGCAAGAATGATGAATTTTCCAGCTGATAAAGAGTAGTTGGAGAAGGGAAAAGAAGTTGGACTACTGCCTATCATTGTCATCACTTAATATTCTCACTGCAGCCGATGTGTCAGCAGTTAAACAGCTATACCTCAGCTTGAGATAGGTAGTAGTATGCTGAGATGTTTCCTGGGATAATAGGCTTCTCTATGAAGGACATTTTGTTTTGTCCAATACGTTCAGTATTTTGGAGCATTTTGTGCTATATAGGAGGGTTGCATGCTCTCAAAAAATATTTGCATACCTCTGCAGTTACATGGGTGACTACCATCACAAAGCAGACAGAATTGTTTACCAGAAGTAACATCTGCATCTGATGGTCCCCATGATTTATTACAGGTCTGTCAAAGTCTTTGTCCTCCATGAACTGGACCCAGTCATGGAAGAGTCTGGAGAGAGCGTGCAGCAGTTACAAACTCCACCCTCCTCCATTCTCGCTGGGTCACAAGCCAGGCACAGCATTGCACCAACACAACCTATCATTTACCAGAGCTGATGCAGGGGATATGTCAGCTGGCATCCATGATAGCCTAGAGCAAGGGCTGCTTATTTAGCTGGGGTATGTACAGGGACCATTTTTATTTTCTGTTTAAGCAGTTTGGGCATCTTTAGTCAAAGTCAGCTGCCTGGACACATGAGCCTTATCTTTAGCCAAGTGGACAGGTAATCTATGAAATTAAAAGTATGGGAGCAGTGAAGAGAGTACTCAAGCAATCATGGTTTGGCTAAGAGAAGGTGTACTCTTCTGTTATTGTTCTGGGCCAGAGCCAAATGACAGCTGCAACTGCACTCAACTACTTGCATATAAGCTCTGAACAGCACAAAAGACAAAAGACAACAGTGGTAGGTTGTGAGAGACCTGGCACAATATGTGGGAAGATCTTTACTGGCACCCAGTTCTTACTCAAACTCCTCGCACACTGTCACTACTGAAGTCACCTACTTCATAAGCACACTTTCCTAAGCAAACAGGCCACATAAGTCCTATTAGCTTCCAGAGATCAAAACCCAGTGGAATAAAATCAGGCTGCAAGCAACGCCTAGTGGGATTAAGTCTGGTTCTGTCATCTTTGGAGCTAAATATACTCTAAATTCTGCACAGTTTCTCTTATGTGTTGTTTCTAGCATCTGTTTTCCAAAATCCTTTGTTATAAAGTCTTTCTACTGTTACCCTTGACAAACTCTAAACTCTATTGTTATTATTTCTAAAGTTAGAATCCCATAGCCTCTGGGGTTGGGATAGAAAAGTCCATTCATCTGGGATTGAAAAGATGGTAGTAAGAGCTATACTGGTAGAATCCACAGGACAAAAGGAACTGTAGGAAAAAACAACAGAGACCAAAAAAAAGGAAAAAATGAAGTTGTTTCATTCTGTCTTATTATTGAGAGACAGCTGTGGGAGTCTTTCTATGCCATCAAACTGAGTTGCTACTTGAGAGTATGTAGATCTGTGAAAAAAAATATCTTGCAAGTATAAGGCTGAAGAGGTGTGTAAAGAAGCAAACCTGATATTGTATCTTTTATACCACTTGTTAGGATAAGTTTCTAAAGAGATTTTTCCTCAGAGCCAAACCACAGAGGGTCTAGCTAGTTCATCCCAAAAGTCCACTCAGGAATGAATTGGTGTGTACACAGAATGGATGACCATCACATATCCAATGAAAAGGGCACTGGAAGGTTCTATATCTGCCAGAGCAGGACTGAGGCATGTTTTCAGCAGTCAAAATTTTAATTGCTTTATCAGTTGCCCAGGAAGGTTACAGCAATGTTTCTTTAGTCTGACAAGGAGAGGTATAAATGCAGCCTGGTTCAGCAAGACCTTCAAGTGAGGTCATCCCAAAAATGGTGACTGATTTTGCAAACAGAAACTGAATTAACCCAAAAAACTGCCCAAGAATTTGTCACGTTCTACTGATATCATCAGCCCACAACTCATAAAATGAGCAAGCAGATGCACTACATGTTGTGATTCTCAGGCGTCTAACCCTGATCTCTTATTGGTACAGAATCACTGTTGTGTGGGTCCCTAAATAATATGTGTTTTGCTGTGCCTTCAACTGGATCACATCTGTATTCCAAAACATACTGTTGTACATGCAAACCACATGCATTCAGAAAATACACAATAGCCTGTTGGAGAGAACAAGGCTATTCTATTATGTGACCCAATACATACCATGACAATTTTGTAAACAAGTTACAGACTTTTGATTTTTAAAATCTATGTGCAAAAATATAAACTTTATTCACATTCTTGGTTCCTGTGCTGCCTTCTCAGTTTTGCTTTCTTTGCTTTCCCCCTCATCTTTAAGACAGACAGGGTAATCCTCTTCCAGTGCAAATTACCCTTCATTGCTGCTGGTTTTTCACTGCTTGGGCTTCTTAAATATCTACCTGAGTCAACCTTATGCTTGGTCACGCAGCTTTGGCAACAAACAAATTGTTAACCCTGTTGACAGTGGTTAAAAGTATAAGGGCTTTTTCACCCCTCAAGCTGCAAGATGTTTTTCCTGCTCACAACACACGGTCCCAAACAGACTAGGCAAACACAAACTTACAGCCAAACCACAAATCTGACAAACTGCAATCAAACAAACCATTACTCAACAGATAAGCAAACAAATTAATTTGCTCCCAGGGAACAAGGACTCATTCCTTTCACACTAACAGTTATATGAGAAGCTTGCTCTTTCATACAATGCAATCTGACTTTACTGAGAAAAATGAAATGTGGGTTAAGAGAGCCCTGCAAATATGTGTATTTTTTCTGCCCCATTCTGATGAGGGCTTAATTACTCCCTGAAAGAGAAACAGCTTCAATAGATACCTTCTCTGCTCAGAAATGTCCTGAGCAGTAAAAAGTTGAAAACTGGGATGGTTTTTTGTGAAAGATTTTTATCATTCTTATCTGGATATCTGCTTTCAACTCTTATCATCTACTGAACCAGATGGGCCTAGTGTCATTGCTGGTGTTTATAAATCCTGGCAAGGCATGAGCAGTCCCTTCCCATCCCATATATCTTTTAGCTATAGGATAAAGACCCTCTCCCATAATGCACGATGTGGCTTAAAGTCAGTTTAGGGAGAACATGAACCTGTAGTCAACTTTCCTGATGGTATATGAATGTTATAATACGGAACATGGAATAATAATATATGGAAACAGTAAGCTACAACTGCGTCCTCCTTTGACCTTGATCCCCCACTCATTCCTCAAGCAAAGGGTCTCAGTAGCAGGAATGGCTATGAATCATATATAAAGTGAAGTATCTCACTGCAGCAAAGCTGAAATGCCTAAATCTTACCAAGGGATTATGTATAATATTTCCTGTTGGCTGGCCTATGTTATTTATTATCTGGTCAAAGTGCTGGCACTCGTCTCTTCCCATAAGCTCTATTGACAGTCTATATCTAATTCATGTGTTCTGATGTCCCAAGAGAGGCCAGGAGCCTAAAACCTGTACACTGCAGTGCCAGGGAACATAAACATTGCATCTCACACTGCAGCATGTTACAGATTATCAGACACATGATAGCTGTGTTAGTGTGGTGTTCCACACAAGCTAATTTGTGCAACTCTTCAGCAGTTGGATTGCTTATCATGGCCAAGCTGCAATGTGCAGTACAGATGTATCCTGATCACAAGGTTGCAGTACTCTGTGAATTAAGCCCAAAAGCCTGTAATTTCCATTGAACTGAAATATATGTTGGCAACATCTGTGATAGTCATCACATTTTATATCTTCAAATATGAAAGTATACATGTGTGATTCTAGAATTAATCTGGTAAACTAATGTTGCTAACAAAAAAATGAAGAATCTAGATTATTCTGGAATCCAAACTTTTTGAGATCTCCCTCTGCTTTATAACTTTTCTTTTTGACAGATACCAGCCATCAGCATGCAGTCATGGCCATCCAATAACAACTGGACCAAAAGGGCTTTTTCTTTCAGAAGTCGAAAAGAAAAAAATCAGAGTTTGGCATAACTGTTATGTCATGAACATCAGAGGGGTGTTGGATAGAATAGTATCCATGGAACAGAAAGGAAGAAAAGAAACAAAGATTCATATTTCAAATTTATATTACAACAGTTCATCCTAATTTGTTCATACAGAAATCTCCAACTGAAAGGTGAAACTTTGTATTCAAAAAAAAAAAAAAAAAAAAGATAGGATTTCTTTTTATCTTCATAGCAATTAAAATGCTAAAACTCTTAATTTTAAGGATCAAGAGCTTTACACACTCACCTTGCCTCAAAAACACTTCTTTTTATAATTTTTTTTTTTTTAATCCCAAACCCATTTCTGTTATTTCTTTCTATACAATTCTTAGCTTTAAATAAGCTTTCATTGTGAAGTGGAAATAATTAATAAATAAATAGCAATTAAATTCTTCAGGGACTAAGTACTACATATCCAGTAATGGCTATTCATTATTTAGAGTTCCTGAAAAAAAATTCCCTATTAAGTCTTTTGTGACTGCCCGTTCTTAAAACCATTTTTTTTCTCTGCACCATTCCTGCTGTTGCTTCTTGTATTTCTTTCCATATTTCTGAAAATATGGTTTTATTATGACTACTTCTTTTGTATTGAAAGTGTTATGCAGGCATAGCCCTTAGATAAAGAGACTACAGTCTGAAAAGACAGGCAAGAAACCCAAGCTTAGAGAAGACATCTAACCTAAATTACTTTTGCACTGAATACATACAACCACATGTTAAAATGTTGGGGTAGGCGTTAATTAAACTGAGACCAGGAACAAATCTTGACTCTCCTTGGGTCTTGGTAATTCTTTGTGAATGAGCACATGTTGACATCTATGGCAATTCAGTGCTGACAGGTGCTACAATGTACACTGAAGAAGAATTACATGAACCAAGTACAGGTTATTGAACTAATGTTAATTCAGGAGATGAACCTAGGTATTTAGGAGCTACCTCTGTCAACATGGAAAAGAAATTATGCAGACAACTGAGATGATAAAATCTTAAAATGGAAACATTGGAGAATGCTAAAGAAAAGTTATTCTAACTTTCAGCAGTTGGCTGGTTTACCTTGCCACTGAGGTGTGCTGTGCAGCTCATACCTTCACCATGAAGAGATTGTAGAAGTGCACAGTTCTCAGACTGGGGCCGTGAAAAACTTCTTTGCAGAGAGACTGAAAAGTTTATCTCTTAGAAAAGAGGCAGATGAGACATGATAAAAACATGAAATTGCATTAATGTAGTATAGTCTCAGTCTCATAACAGAAAGCAAAATGCATCTCTGGAAAACGTCAGCTTTTTGACAAAACTTAGAACTCAGAAAGCCATCAGCTGAAAAGTAATGGGAGTTGTCCACAAAGGTTTTGGTTTGGGGGGTTGTGGTAAAACATCAGGTTTTCCATGGGAAACACACTCTTGCAGTATGAAAATGTCTCTTATAAAATTCAATTTTCTGCTAAAAACAAATTAGAAAACATTTGACTTGGCTACATAACGTCCTAAGAGGATATGATGCAGGTATTTGACATGACTGCTAATCAAGGTTAGCAATTTCATACATGGTGTGAAGTATTTCACCAGGACTCAGGAAAAATTCTACTGCCAACATTTTGTCTACAAATATCCCTCCTTTTTAAGTCTGACTTATCTGAATAGCAGCCAACTCAGTTCTGTTGATGTGCAAGGAACATCTTCAAGAACTCAATGTTCTTTTAGCAATTATTGCATGAAAATTTTCAGTTAACTCTAATTTTACAAAAGTCTAAATACTTTATCCAGACTAATTACTGTTCTTTTGTCAAAAAGAGAGCTGCAGGAGGTCTCCTGTTTTGTCTTTCAGGATGAAAAATTATTGCAATTTTAAATTTCAATGTAGAAAATGAAGTTATGCAGCCATATCCATGGTTGCTTCTAGTTCAGAAGTTGTAAAAAAGGCATACAGCAAAGGATGGATGCTCTCAGTTTTATGTACATAAATCAAGTGATAATGAATTTGCTTTTAATGTAATTTGTAATGCTAAGTTTGCAGTCAGCCAAAACAACAATCTGTTCCTCTGCAAGATAAAGCATGCCAGTTTTCACATGCTCCGTTTTTTTTTTCAAATATGAAAATGTATATTTAGATAACAAAACATATACTTTGCACTATAGCCACTGCATAATCTTTTTTACTGAGAAACAAATACTCCATCATTTTTTGCAGAATGTTGGCAGGCAGGGGAGTTTCTGCTACTAGTATTTCCTTGCTTTCTTGGGCACTGCAAAAAAGATCTTATAGATCAGCTTTGGATCCAGATGTTTCTTTTCTCTGATGTGTTGACATACTCGGCAAGATTCTCATCTCATATCTGCTGAGTGTAAATCTGGAATATTTCTGCAGAAGGAAAGAACTGAGTGTAATTTTTGTATAGAAATTCAGCTAAGAGCCCAGCTAAAATTCTTAATATGAACTAAAATTTAAAATATTTGTTTAAATGTCTTTACAGTGTGTGACTGAGAAAACCAGACCATATCAGACTTTCTCCACCCTTTAGAGCGGTTTCTAGTTTTTTCAGTGGAAGATAGGGAATAAGGTGCTACTGTGGGTGGAAGGTGGGACTAGAGGAAGAAGAAAAAGGAGCAAAGATATGATCAGTGTTAAGAATGCCTGTCTTATTCTTCGTTATTGTTACCTTCAACAAAGTATGCAGTTGTGCCGTTCATTGTTAGGCACAGTTTTAATGTCTTAATAATAAATAATACTTCTGTCTGAACTGGAATGAAAGAAGGTGAATGCCTGCCTCCTCTTTCTTTTATCATCCTAAAGAATTTTGACAGCAAAAACATGGAGCAGCCTCTAGGAATATTCAAAGAGGCTGGGCCAGCTTATTTGTTAATGAAGGTTAGAAAACTCATACAAGGTACAGTTTTCCCAGCATTCATGGAAAAACTCTGCTGTCAGCATTTTCTCATTGAAGATCACTCCTTTTTTTGACCAGCTTTTTTCTTAGACTTATCTAATTATATCTAGCTCCACTTTGGGTAAATGAGCTAGTCCAGACAAGAGTCAATAAATCTATAATTTATTTCACTCTCATGTTTCCTTGTAGCTGACACCCAGATGAAATCATCTTCATGACATTACTTCAGATTCAGTCAGATGAGAAACGCTTTTTGAAATTTCCTTTTTAAGCCTGATATATCCTAGAATTCAGCAAATGGCTTACTGTAGAAATTAATTTTAATTTATCATCTTACAAAGCTCTAGTAAAAATGGCAGTTCAGTGTCTGAGCAAAATAGTTTATAAATGTTTAAGCCAGCCTTAGCAATATTAATTAAAAAAAATCTGTATTTTATATTGTATTTATATTTATATCAAAATAACTGGCCATTCCTGCCCATGGATTCCATAGTTTTGTTACTATTCATCTCTTTTAATTTCATTTAGGAATTGGCATTGATACCTGTAGGGCATTAATTACAGCCCACAGGGCAAATCCAGCCTGCAGGGCCTAAATAAGAGACCACTCCTCCACCTGTGTGTTGTTCTGCAGTGGTGACTTTGTGAGTATGGAGCCTGAGAAGCTGGTTCCAGACAGCCAGCTGGGATCTGCACAACCCAGATCAAGGAGAGTCAGGAGAGTGAGGACAAGACTCCATCTTGGCTTCAGATCACCATCCCTTCCAAGTTCTCCCCAAAAACTCTTCCATTCTTCTTCTCTCAAGGGCTTATGCTCATTAGAGGGATTCTGGGTTCCAAATCACAAATGAAAAGGTTTGAATGGAGTTTGGGAGCTGTTTAGTACTTCTTGTTTCCTAGCCATAACATCTGCTATTCTTTGAAGGCTGAGTGTCCTAAAGAGATGTTACAAATCTTATACTTAAATTCCCCCAAGTCATGTTGTTAATTCTGTAGACACACCCAATCCATAAGCCACCTTTACCCTCACACTCTGCCTTTGAGTGTAGCAATACTTCAGCTCATGGAAATACAATATAAAGAACAAGAGGGGCATGTTAATAGGGAGATTAGATAAAAATTGTCTAACATTCTTCTAGATCTGAAGTACTCTAATATCAGCATATTTTTCACCCCCTCCCTGAGATTATCAATCAAGTTTTTATTCAGTTTTATTCTGTGAAATACCCTGAAAAGTAGAATTGCAAAAAACACAGCAGTGGATTCTGTATTTTTTTTAATCTCTTCAGGAGGATATTTCTTATCATGACTATGAAAGTCCTATCTTCTTCACCACAACTGTAATGCACAAACACCAAGGGAGGATATGATATAATTATAATTATGATTATATTACTGTAATGAGATATTCATCAGCATAGAAATAAATAAAATTTTGAAATAATATCATTTTTATCTGTGTTACATATTTTCTTATCCACTTCCATTCTCAAAGAACAATTGAGTTTCAAGAGTGACTTATTTATGAATCACACTTCTCAGGGATGCTTACAAGTTTGCTGAGTCTGATGCTACATGGCAGGAATTTAGCAGGCATGACAGGCAGATGCTCTCTTGACAAACTCATGCAAAAGATTTATAGTCAGAAGTATCAAATAGACATATGTTTTTTAAATATGCTCTACCCGAAGTATATCTCTGACTGCTCCACAGTGAAGTAAAACAGTTCATGTAGAAATAAACTCAATATACAAAAAAAGTCTCTTAACGTGAAGTAGGAAGAGGCTGAAAAAGAGTAAAGTATTCATGCTTGTATGCATCTTCTTTTTCCCTGATGTCCACTTATGAACATTGTTGGTGGCAGAATACTGACCTAGATGCAGCTTTAATGAGAACTGATATGGCTATTCTTGTATTCTTAGGCAGTTTTGTGGTCTAGTGAATTGCCAATGCACTTCTGCCTCCAACAGATAATAGATTATCTACTGTGCTTTTTTTTCAAATAGAGATTTTCTGTAGGCTCACAGACCACATTGGTGGACTGCTTAGTTTTCAAAGAAATGCTTTGACTTAAAAACAATAGAGATAGAAATGGGATAAAACAGTAGTGCTTATGGAACTGCAAACTCTATTTACAAAAACAAGTAAAAATCAAATTTTTATATTTTATAATTTGGTATTTATCAATAATAAAGCATTTATAATAGTCTTGTAATATTATTTTTATTTTATAATTTACATTTTATTGCTTGTCAAACTATTTTTATGTGAGTTAACACAGTGCTTTCATCTAAAGTTCCACAAAAATAATTTCTGAGTTTTCCATCTTGAATTTTTTTAGTCAAAGCTCTATTGCTCTATGTTTTTAATTAGGGAAGTCATAAGTTTTACATTACTTGGCTTGTAAGAATAAAAGTTGCTTCCATATTCCCATTAAACTCTAAAAGATTATCTAACTAATTTATTTACAGGGCTATTTCGTTCTATTTCCCTATAAAGGATTAGAGCTGTTTATCTACTTCTCTTATAAAGGGATATTTTTTCCCATAGAAGGAAAACAAGAAGACATTTCAAGCTGGATGTTTAAGATAGCTCTAATTATCTCTGCTTGTCACAGTGAAAAACATTACTGTTAAAATTTAATAATGTCCTAAACTATAAATGATCCCTACCAAATACAAAATAATGTTTTCTTCTTTAAAACAAACAAATCGTAACTGTGGAGATTGCCAAATTATTCTGCCTATCCTGGAGCCATAATCTTTGTTAGTGTAATTTGGCACAACCTCACTGAGTTAAAGGGAACTAAGCACATTCACTCCATCTGATGATTTGCTCCTATCCGCACTTTAAAAAATCACTTCTAACTCTTAAAAAAGTCCAGCGTAATCCTGAAAGTTTCAGTTGCTCTCTTAGCATCAGGTAGCTAACCACTCTCATCTAGAGGGCAATTTGTTCCTATCAATGGCTGTGATATGTGATAAGACATGTCGGACTGTTGCAGCCTTCCATGAAGTTGGCAGTAATGAAAAGTGGTTCAGTCTAGAAAGTACAGTCAAACCATTGTTCTTGAATATTACAAATACCCAACTTCTGCTACTTCTTGATGAACTCTGCTGGTAAGGACAGCTAAGGAACATGGCTGGTTGAGTTGGGCTGCAGACAAGTTGCATCTGGGAGATATGCTAGTCATATTTTTATGACTTGTGAGATAAGTGGAGTGCCCGAGTGTGTTCTCAGCAGCAGTGACTGGCATGTTATGGAGGTGCTGTATTGTGCCAGCAACCTTTAATACAGACATCAGTGGAGCTCTAACTAGGAATATCTTCATGGTGGAGATTTTTCCAATAAACCTGTTTTGAATAAAATGGTTATGAAAGATCATATGCTGGTAAACACAATCAGCTAACACCACAAGGCCATCTCACATGGCAGCTCATGTATTTACAGACAGATTCTCTTACTTCTTAAAACAGAGTGATTGGACCCAAATTTCCCCCTGGAATAGTCTTTGACCTGTCTTTGAGGTCAAAGTCAAGGTTTTTTTGAGAGGGTGTTACCAGACCCAGGGCCAGGCAAGTTGCTAATTGCCAACATCTAAACAGGGTAAACAACCCCACACCTCTGCCTAAGTCCACACAATGACCACCTTTATTGTACTAATGGAGAAGTTTCTTGCAGCTAGCACAGAAAGAATACCTATTTGAAGATGAAATTTAAAACTTTTAGAGCACTTCTATACTATTATAGTCTTGACCACTAGGATAGGAAATTGCAAGGCTACAGCTCTACTGATAAGCACCCAGCAGCGTGTGGCCCCATGGTCAATGAAACCAAGTCTATCCACTCTGTCTCCAAAACCTTTGCAGGGCCCATCTCTTCATCCAGTATTTTCAGTACTACAGTGTCCTTTGGCAACATATCACATAGTATTACATGGATTCCTACGGAATTGAAAACCTCAACTGCTAACAGTTGCAGATTAAAGAGGAGAATTGTGTTATAGGAATGTAGGTAGAATAGGACAGAGATTTCAGAGTCTCAAAGAAAAAAGTTGCATAAGACATACAGAAAGTCAATTATTTTTCCATCAACACAGTATTTCAAAAGTATTTTGGCTAAAGGGTTATGCAAGCATTGATTTAAATTTATTCATGGCATGAGAAACAAGGATAACCTTTGATCTTTTTCATTTTTCTTGCTTAATAAACACTTTTCAGACATCCTTCTGTGCCTCGTGCTACTATAAGAGCAAAGAAGCAGCAGTTATCTCCTTGCAAAAACCAGGAGAATAATATTCAGGAACACTTTTCAAAGACTAGAACTTTACTGAAAACAGAATTTCAATAAAATCAACTAGCTTCTCTTTAATTAAACCCTTTGTATGCAATTGATAAAACAAGTATAACAAGAAGTCAAAACTTTTAGAATGGACTTTGGCCAATCAGATTTCTAATAAAAATATGAAGTTGATCATCATGCTTAGGAAACTTATATCTTAGAATAAATTAGCATTTGTGTATCCTAGCAATGGGAACTTCATGCCCTTCTGAAAACTGATCTTGCAAAGTTTTGTTATTTCCAAGGCTACTGGGTCTAAACAAAGACATATCTTATAGTACAAAAATCTCTACTATTCTAGAGAGTTCATTTCAACAAATGAAATTTCAGGGGGAGGAAAACATATAGACAAGTAGTAAACAATAGGAAAAATCATGTTGGAAATATTGAAACAAAAACTACTGTCAGAATGAAATTCCATTGCAAGAGTAAAAAAAAAAAGAAAAAAGGCCAGTGGCCTCAATGACCTTTAAATAAAAGACAGTGAAGTCCAAATGTGCCTCCAAATGATGAATACAGGTATCTCCATTCAAAATGAAACCCTCTGCACTGTTCTGACCTGGCTGATACCAATCTCTGAGACTCAAAGGTTTCACTAGTAATGTCATGTGGTCCAGATACATTCAGACTAAGATGAGTAGGATTCATACAGATGTTGAATGAGTTGGCTGATGCAATTGTAAGTCTGGTTTGAATCATCAATGAAATTTATGATGCGCAAAAAAATTACTAATAATTGTGAAAAGACTAATGTCTGTCTTAAGACCACAGAGTAAACTTGGAATGAATGTGCCTGTCAGCTTTGTCTCTGCTCCTGGAAAGCTAGTGAAACAAGACCCTACTAATTTAATGTCAACAAAGGGGTTAGGACTAGTCAGTGTGCATCCATAAGGGATAAATAATGTTTGATCAGCTTAATCACATCCTGTGATGAAATGACCATATATGAAAACAGAGGGAAAGCATAAAATCATGACATGTACATGGATGCATCATAACTTTAATATGGCCTTTGACACCACCTCCAATAACTTTCGCATTTGGAAGCTCAGGAGTTAGGGACTGGATAGATACAGTGTTGGAGGTGCTGAAAAGTGTGTGAAGCTATTGGGCTCAGAAGACAACAATCTTAACATCCACTTTGTGGCTGGTCAGGAGTACCCTCTCCTCCTTATTCCAGAAGCTGGTGCCTGCGCTGGTGGTGTTCAGCATCTTCACCGCTGGGATGAGGAGTCAAAGTGCACCCTCAGCAATGTTGTGGACTTTATTAAAGTAGGGGAACAGAATGATATGTCAATCAACAGAGCTTCAATTCAGACTTTATTGAGAACTTGAGGACTAGACAAACATAAACTATACAAAGTTCAAGATAGACAAACATAAGGTTTTTACACTGACCCATAACTGTAGGTTGATGTTCTGTCCCAGATTTTGCCTGCCCCTGTCCCCAGAGAGGTGCCTGATGGTCAGGCTGTTTCTGTGCCCCCTGGATATGCTGCTTCTTCCTGGGGGTGGGACTGTCCCAGGCTGCCAGACTGTCCTGCCACCACTGCAGATCCCTGCAGTCCCCGGCCCCAGGGAGTCCCTGGCCCACGCTGCACCTTGGCTGTGTTGCACTCAAGATGAGGTAAGCCCACACATCAGTCCAGGAGTGCAAACCATGCTAGAAACCAGTGGTGCTTGAGCTGCCACCACAAAACCTGCTTACACATGACACTGGAACTGGCTTATCTACTGCTGCTATATTTGTCACAGAATTTTCAGTAATGTTCCTTCTGAATTTGTGTATCAAATCTGAGTGAAATGAATAAAAAAATCAGTGCTTTCATTAAAAAGAAATCTCAGGAAAATTATCCAGGAATACTATGGAAAGTCAAGTCATTATTATTACCTTGTCTATACTCATTCATAGTAAGACCTATTAATCTTTTTCTTTAATCAGTCACAATTTGTCATAACTTGATGGTCATGGACAAAATTTCCCTTGTTTTATAACCTCTCATACACCTTTTTTCTGCCCCAAAGTCTAATAGTGTTTTTGAGGTGACACACCTTCCCTATCTTGGCTGTCTACATCTTAATTTATTCTTTAATATATTATTAGGGTCTCTGTAAGGTTATAGCGGGCTCTAAAATTCACAGCTCTCTTATTGTTCAGCTATATTTATATATATATCTTTTTATAAATATATATGTATAAAGATCTGCTGAAAGATCTGTACTGTGATGGTGAGCAAAATGAAATTGTCTTCTACCTAACAGATCTGTGTGCCACAGGGGAGTCTCTCAGTCACACAAAAGGTGATGGACAGAACTTTCCCATGTGCTGCTTTCAAAAAAGAGCACTTTTTTTTTTTTTTTTTAAGTCACTGTGGAAAGCAACTGAGGAGAAGTCTCAGCCCAGCACCCAATGCAAGAGGACCAGTCCTGGCACCAGCTGCTTGTCTGCACGCTGCCGGCACAGCAAGGCGAGTGCAGATTAGGTTTGGTACATGAAGTGCAGCAGACTGAGCACGGACGAGGTGCTGACTGCAGGTCAGCGTCACTGCAGTCAGGGTGGGCCACCTGGCAGTCCCCAGTGATGGGAATGCTGAGGGCAGACTACACTGGTAAATGGGAAGGAAGAGATTAATATTCTGCCTTTATTACTTTAAGAC
The DNA here is from genome assembly GCF_003031625.1 of Empidonax traillii. NCBI lineage: Eukaryota > Metazoa > Chordata > Aves > Passeriformes > Tyrannidae > Empidonax > Empidonax traillii. The sequence goes on along the minus strand of NW_020955759.1, from coordinate 455,204 downwards.
GAAAATACTTGACTACCTGCAAGAGGTGAAAGCCTCCTGCTTTCTAACATGTATTGGTAATAGAGGCTGTTAGAGGTTTCTTTCATGATTTATGAGTAGCAGATGTTATTAAATAGAAACACTAGAAGAAAAGCTAGAAAATTCTTAAAATGCCCCTTTTCTCATTTCACTTTCATTTCAGTGACTGATTCTTAAAAGCTAACCACAGCATATGCAAAGGCTTTGCTGTTCCAGGACATGATGAGAGGAAAGTGATGTTGAAAGGAACAATTAAAGCATTCTGAAAGTCATTTACTTTCACAAAATTATGGGAGGATTTTCAATTTTGGCAACTAACACAAAGAATCCTTTACTTTCATGTATTTCAACTCAGGAATAGCCCTTCTCTGATTTTTCACATGCTTCTAATAGATCTTTACATAGAAATAAGGAGGGAAGCAAGCCTAACTGTGGCTGTGAAACAAGTAAATCTCAGTATTTGGAGAAGGGGTTGCCAGAGTCAGGACAATTTAAACTTTTATCATTCTGCTTATTAAAGACTGCAGACTGGCCAGATTATTAATTGCCAGGTGCTACTCATCTCTAGTCTTGGTTTGACTGTTATCAAATCTGAGAGCAGGAGATACTTGCAGCTTACAAACCTAAAATAGCTCAAAAGTGTTGGTAAAGATATACTTGCTCTGAAGGTACATAAAGTGCTCTTTGTCACTTTTACTTTACAGTGTGAACTGACATACTGCATGCAGTGCTTGACAGTCCTGTTAAAACTTAGTTTAAAAGTAACTAAAAGACTGAGAATTTGGCTGTGTGTTATGTGGGCCACTTCAGCTTTCACAACATAAAAAGAGGAGGCTTCCAGAGGTGCCAGATCAAACCTCTTCATGACAGAGGCAAAGCTGATAAAGCATAGCTCCCATTTTAATTTAATATTCCTTTACCCTCTCTACTGGTGACAGGCATGGAATGCTGAGGGCTGGAAGAACAAATAAGTTGGGACGAGAGGTCTGGAAATAAAGATATTCACAGGGTAATCTCTGACCTGCCAATCAATCCAGTAGGAGTGGGAAGAACTGTAAACAAGTCTGAATGATTTCATATTGCATAGACCAAGAAATTGTATGTTTTCTGTAATGCCTTTGAGGGAATTGTTGGAAACTGTTCCTTTATAATCAGTTTGAGTTTTGCCATTGTCTTTAATGTAAATAAGTTTAGGTGCCTTGGATCGATTTTGAGCTTTCCCAATAATGGCTAAATACAAGTTCTGTAATGAAATTTTAAAATCTTGATTTCCTTGATCTCAAGAAAGAAATTTCCATAATCAGGGTGGGGCCATGGTTTCATGCAGCCCTCTCTGATCTCTTGTTAATCTCTTCTCCCTGGTGACCTGCGGCAGGACTTGGAAATGGTTACAAGTTGCAACAAAGGCAGTTCAGACTGGAAATTAGGAAGCATTTCTTTACTGAGAGGGTGCTCAAAAATGGAACAGCCCTCCTAGAGAGGTGGTCGATGCCCCAGACCTGTCAGTATATAAGAGGTATTTGGACAATGCCCTTGCTAACATTCTTTAACTTTGGGTCAGTCCTGAATCGGTCAAGGAGTTGGACTAGATGGTCACTTCCAACTGAAATAATCTATTTTATAATACAGGAAACATCCAAAAAGTTCCCTTGCATTGCATCAATCTGGATTGTTCACTTTATCACATTATGTTTTGTCATCAGTCTTCACTGACTCCTAGATACGGTGTTGAATGTGTGACAATCTGTGACAAATACTTGAGCTGGGATGTTCATCATGGGTATATGATTTATTATTAAGAGCAACTGTCATGTGCTAAAACCTTACTCAAAACCACATGTTTCCGGTAAATCATTTTATCCTATAATCAGTTGAGACTATCTTATACTGAAGATGAAAGTCAACACAAATTCCTGATTTTTTTATTGCTGTTTGAGCTGCATTATTTCAGGTAGCATGTATCAGATACTGCATGATATAGCCTGAAATGATATAATGCAGCATTCCCAAATACAGGAAAAGCTGAATGTTATTTCAGCTGCCAGGCATATTTTTGGATAGTAAATTTTATAGGCAGTATTTGTGCAAGAAAAAATAGGGAACAGAAGACAGCTACTTATGGTTTGTGAAATGTTACCAATTTCAGAAAGAGCAGCTGTGGATACTTCTGCTGTACCATGATCTGCAGAGTACATATGCACACACACAGATTTTGAAATACCTGTACTATCTACAGTTGACACACAGTGGAATCAAAATAAAATACTTTCATGATCAAAATAAATGAAGTTAAGTATATAAGGCAATATGAAAAGATCCCTATGTGAATAGTGCTGCAAAGTAATGACAGAAGGAGGCAAGAAGTAACAGATCTCATCATCTGCAAGAACTGAAAGGGGGAGTCAAAGTCAACATGATTATTTTGTGTGGTCAAAGAGGTTACCCTTAGAATGAGTTCGGGGAGTATCTAGTGGCTATCTGGATAGGTTTCCTAAAGCAAGGTCTGTTAAACTGGTATATACTCCTGAGAAAAGAGGGAGATGCCCCTTAATACTCAGGTCATTTAAAACTAGATTGTGAACTGCAGGGAACAATTTTAGACTGGCAGGGGAGAGTAACATGCGACCTAATACTCAACTTTCCATCTCTAGTTAATCTTGCTCTGTGATTTCACATTTCGGGAAACTTGAAACAAAATACCAATCTTTCACACTGAGGGCACTAGAGATTTATGTGTGGTTTATTTGCCATTGCTCTGACAGTAAGGCTTTATTTCAGTAGAGGTGAATTGACTCTGTAACCAGATGTGAATTCAGGTTAAAACACTACAAAAATCCTGTTAAAAGGTTGGCAAAGGGAAAAGATACATCAAATAGACACCTCAGGATCCTCTTTTAAAGTTTGAAGTACCAGATTGTGCTGGGGAATTCTGAGACTGATTACACATTATAGCCCTGTTTCCACTGAAGTCAAAGGCAAAACTCTCATTGATCCCATAGGAACACATGCTATACTTTCCCATTCCATAGCTCTAATATTTTAATGGATTTAAACATTTGTGCTTTTAAAAAAAATCACACTTATGTTGACAGTTTAGACACCAAATTTCTTGAAGCTTGATGTAATTTGAAATAAGCCAGATGTGAAAACCTCTACAAACAAGATTTATAAAGGAAACAAAATTTTAACCTTAATGTTGACAACTCTTGTGATACCAATAATATCAAAAAAGGGAAGAAAAGTTATTTTTTCCAGCTCTGTGGGGACAATACCATACAGCTACTCCCGTCTGAAAAATAACTCCCACTAGGACTTCAAAAAATACTGGTCACAACCTCACATACATGAGGATTCATTATGCTTCTCATAGTTCCCTCTAAGCTATTTTTATGCAAAGCTGTGAGTTCAGAGGTCACACTGTACATCATGCTCAGCATATTGGGGAGCTTTCAGAAGCAGAGGTACAGCTACAGAGTTATGTCATGACATACTATGTGACTCTAACTGTATGTAAGGAAAGCCATGTGAATCTTTGTATAAAGCAGCCTTACAAAGACCTAAGCCATTTGTTTTCAAGTAACTCACCCAAAGAAAAGATTTTCTTTCAAATTTCATTCCATGGAATTCCTGGACCAACGTAAACCTCTCTCTGGACAAATATAGCTCTTTGTTTTACTGAAGAAAGCCACCAAATGGACCAAAGTCAGTCTTGACCTGACACCCTTGGGATGAGAATCTTGTCCTTGCTCCTCCTATTTAATGGGCCAAGTTAAAGTCTTTGTCACTGGCTTTCAAATACTATTCTTTATTTTTCCATGGCCATTTGAATTTTCTTTTTTGAAGAACACATTTGACTTTTGTTGAAAGTGAAATACCAACCAAATTCAGGAGTGACATGTCCCTCTGCACTTTTACCCCAGCAAAAAAGGAAAACCTACTCTGACAGAGTAGCCTGCATTTTAACCTTGTGATTTTTTCAGTTAAAATCTCTGTAAGAAATCTGACAGAAGATGCCGTGAGAAGACACTCAGTCCTAATAAAGTCCAGTCCTTTCAGAGACCTTGAGAACATGGGGAGATGAGTAGGGGACCCTTGGCTTTCTTACCATTTCTCTGAAAAATGGTCTTTCTTTCCTCAGATTACTCTTTTATGTTTTACTCCCCTTTTAATCCTGCGATGTCAAATTTTCCTGTTTCAGAAAATACAGTTTTTTGTATTATTAGTGATAAAGGTGATCTTCCTTTGCAACATATCTCACTTTGGGAGGTAGAGAAGCAGGTGCTGATCTCTCGCTGGGATCTGGTGACAGGACGTGTGGGAATGGTTCAAAACTGAATCAGGGGAAGTTCAGACTTGACATTAGGAAATATTTCTTTACCAAGAGGGTGGTCAAACACTGGAACAGGCTTCCTAGAGAAATGTTCGATGTCCCGAGCCTGTCAGTGTGTTAGAGACATTTGAACAACGTCCTTACTAATATGCTTTAACTTTTAGTCAGTCCTGAATTGGTCAGGCAGTTCAACTAGATGATTGTAGTTCCTTCTAACTGAACTCATCTAGTCTAGTCTAGTCTAGTTTGTCCTGTGCTGTTTAATCCTACTCTGTTCAGTTCTGCTCTGCTCTGTTCTATATAGTGGTTATAGCAATAAGTATCATAAATAAAGAATGAAGAACCATAATCACCAGGAATAGGTGAAAATGTAAGGCACAGTTTGAAATTAGGCCTGTCTTTCTCTGGGCACAGCTTTTCCTGAAGGAATTAGGCTCTATCAGTTAATTCTTTATGTGCATGATAATTTAATAATAGTATGAATATGACATGTATATACACAGGATAAATATGTAGGCAAATAGTAGGAAACAATCAGTTGGAGGCCATTCTAAAAACTCTGTTGATAAAGAAAAAAATCTGACGTTTTTCAAACTCTGCATGAGTTAGATAATTAGCTGCTACTGCATTGTAATGACATTTGAACAACTAATTCCTTTAGATCTCCTAGAAAATGGCAGATAGCCATAGTAACAGAAGAGGAAAAAGAGACAATGATTAAAGCTGAACAGTTTTTGAAGCAGTGAAATTTTGTTGAAGCAGATGTCTTCCAGAAAAAAACTATCTGTTTCAACAACACTTTTGAATATCCAAGGCTTTCTGATTATTCCAGTTCGCAAACAGGAGAAAGATCAAGATTAATCCTTGCATTACGTTGGTTCCGATGTTGGGATGTCAAAGACACACATTCAAATTCTTAGTCTGACTCAGACAGAAAAATATCTATTCTAGATTTCCTGAGAGAGAAGCAAATACGAACGCACAGTGAAGTCAAAAGAACCCTCTCATATAAAACCATTTTTGGTTTTGACTCAAAAACTAATATTTCTTCATCAGTTTATTTTGTAAAGTTTTCAGAAGGTTTGGATATTTTCCCAAAATTGAGTTGAATTTTCAAACCTTGAAACTTGCTGAAAACCAGTGTTTGTCCTCTAGACAAGTTTGCATGCAGCATGAATCTACTATTTTTATTACTATGATGTTATTCATGTCACACATTATTTATTATCCTATGTAAAATTGTTTTAATTTTTTTAGACAAGTTTGATTACGATCTAGAAGAAGAACGGAAGTGTGAAGCAGTCTTCATTGTAATTTTAACTAATTCCTACAAAGATATGTTAGGCAGGACTCCACATATTTAAAGGTACGCAGAGCATTGCAAGCCCTTAAATGGCCATTGTCTCCCATCATTATCTTCTCTCATGAAAGCATGTGTTCTTCACACAGACTGTCTCTGAAGTGCTGAACTGATTTTAGATGGCTGCATTGGCACTGTTTGCTTCCAGGGATTCATTCACTGTCCCAGCAGTCAGTGTAATACACTTTGCTGTGGCAGCTCTAAGTAACTGTCTCAGCCAAGTCCTACTCCAGGCCTGACTGAAACAAACCTAAAGCAGAAGTTTTTCCAGCATGTTTCATTCTCCTTTCCTTCCTATCCTCCAGGGTCCCTTTTTGTATTGAAGTATTAAACACTTCCATGAATTAAGATAATGAGGTCTTATGTTTTCAAAATGGGCACTTCTGTCAAGTACACCTCAGTCTGTTAAAAACATAAAGGACTATTTTGAATTTCTATCTTTCTGGTAAAACCAGATGTTGATTCAGACACTACTAAAGTGAATATGCCTGAACACACACACTACTGAGTTATACTACACTTCTCACACGCTCTTCTCTTTTCTCACTTTCTCTTCTTCAGGTTTTTCTAAACTTTTGCAAAGAACTGCAATGAAAGCAACACATTTTGGGCATGCTGTCATCATGCAATCAATCATGTTGTAAAGAACCTGAAACATACACCCAATGTCTGTCCTAAGAACACAAGAATTCTAGATGCCTCAGCCTGTCACTACATCATAACTCAGACATCATTAACTTAGGCTATAGTGTTTTGGAAATAATGGTAACATCTCTGCATGGGCTGGGTGTAGCAAATGGGATAACTGCCAGCTCATGGATCTTGACTCCATTGCATCACCAGCCATAGTCACTTCTGCTTTGGCTTAAGTCCAACCCTGGAAACCTCACTGTGAATTCCCACTTAGGGCTGCTTCTTCCCTCTCCTCTCCCTGCAACTCTCTCCACAAGGAAAGGGCATCAGTATTTTTAAGCCAGAAAATAATTATCCTTTTGATTTCAAATCTTCAAAAGCTGTGACTTTCACAGCAGAATGAGTGTCTGGACAAAATCCTTCCTTATAGACTGTTCCATGCAGCCAAGGCTACCTTGAATCAAACACACAAAACTGCAGACTCCAGGATTCTCCTGTCCCCTAGATTATTTTTAATGTTGCACTTTCACCATTTTTGTGTCGCATTTTTTATGGCTTATAAATAAAATTTACCACTTTATTCATCTGCATATTTTTCATATAATAAAGTCAACTGAATGGTTTTTGAATTAAAAGCAAGTAAGTCACTTCAACAAAGGTTCTTCCAAGTGCCATATTGAATTGTGGTTAGAAGGAGGGTTTAAAAGCTGAACAAAGTTTGGTGCTTGTTACCTCCATTAATTGATTTTGGCACCTCATTTACTTTATCGTGTTATATCCCTTAGTATCATTGGTGATGTCAATCTACCTTAAATAAAAAAGATCAGCCACTATCTTTTCATAAAAATTCGTTCTTACAAAAACTTCCATGATCTTTTAGCACCTTGTACAAATGCACTAGATATTTATTTTTTAAATATTCAAATCATTGATTTTGCTAAAAATATATATTTACTTTTGAATATATATATTTCAGATTTTTGACTTATAGACAAGTATAATCAATCATTCAAACTGTACATAGTCACAAATGACTGAGGTTTGCAATGAGATATTGGGAATCTTTACAATTTCTAAAATAATATTTATTTTTAATATCCTGAACAACATGTATTTCAAGTGTTAGAAATAAAGTGCTTGGGATATATATAGTAGAAAGAGTTGAATTTCAGGCAAAGGTGTCTGGAACAGATGAATCAAAATAGTACAGGGGAATTAAGTGCTGAGAGCTGCAGTAATGTGATACTTCAGGTTTTTTCTTCTGTAGACATGTCTTGTAAAGTCTACTAAAACCATGTGCTGGTCTGGGCAGTCTTGTTTTCAGGCCCATACTCTCAGGTGCTTGTCCTAACCCCAGTAAAGAAGAAGTCAGGACTGGTCTTTTTTGGTATTCTGGTTTCCACCTCTGCACATGCCTGTACATGCAGACACATGAAATGGATCCACAAACAGGATTAAAATGAATGCAAAAAGGAATTAAAATGATTGATGGTTCAGTGGAGAATGAATTTATATACGTTCAATTGTGTTTATCTTACCAATGACAAAGAAAACACATTCAAGAGCCTGAAAGGGAAAAAATAATAAACATTTATTTGCAGCTTAGAAAAGAGTAATATTGCATTCTTTTGTGTTTTGTCAATGATCTCATTATGGAATGGAGGGAGGGAGGGAGGAAGGGTGGGAGTGGGAGAGGAAAGGAAGGATCCTGAAGCCATGCTTCATCTGCTGCTTATTTTATTCCCCTGCCTTCAGAGCCTGAAGAGGCACAGCCTGGCATCTGGAAGCATTCTGTGTCCTGACTGAGCAGCCTCTGCTTTTCTGTTGGACCTTCTGGAGATCCTTTTCACTGCTTTCTGACAAGTTCTAATCCACCAATATGGCTTGTATCTTCCACGTGGCTACTGTTATTTCAGTGACCTTTTCCTGAAACAAGAACTCATCTGCTTCTTGATGTTCCAATTAAATGAAGGGCAGTTATTTTGCCACCACATTCAGTCTCCTACACATCAATATTATCCACCATGAAGACGGCTTCCCAAAATTCTGATAAAACGTGTGCAGCTACAGCCAGAAACTAGTTTTTCATATCCAGTGTTAATAAAGATATTACATATTGAATATTTCTCCAATTCCAAGCCTCCCATTCTCTCCTTCACAGAGAAATCGCTCTGAAGTGTCATATCTATGTGAAATACTTTACACCAGGAATAGTGTTTAATTCACAGTAAAACCAGAAGTATTTGACAAATGCTAATATAATGTGAACCATGGAATATCCTGGCACAAAGAGCTCATATTTGCTATTAAATACTGCACAGCCTACAGTAAGCAAAAGGTACTCCTGCATAGGTAAATCTTACCAGGAGTTAACAGCTCTTACTGAAGGCATAATTATAAACAGAAGTGTGGATATGCCTCAGTTCATGGGCAATGGAAAATAATCAAAGATCTGCTCTCATAAAAAGCCATGTGCATTGCAAACTACACAAAACCTCTAAAGCGCTGAAGACATTAAGTGTCACCACCAGCAGGGTGTACGCATTAGCCTGATAAAAAGTATGCAATTGCCTACAGCCCAGTGAAGTGAACAACACTGTGAATTTGGCAGGTACCTCTGTGCTGCTGACAAGGACCACAGCCAGTGTCTCCCACAGCAGCTCCCACTGAGCGGTGAAATCAGGAAGAGGATTTGAGCCGAGCCCACCCAGCACTGAAGCCCAGGAGGCTGAGGTGTTTGCTTGCCTTTTCAAGAGCCCAAGAGTCTGATAGACCTGTGGTCTCTGAGCCACACCTCAGTAATCCAGTGTATGTTTGTCTATTATCAAACAACTCTGTTATGAAGAATTTATTGCTAAAAGTGTCTACTTTCAACTGTAGAGAGAAGTTAGGAGTTGGCACCTCAGTTCATCTTCTTCAGTCAAGCTGACAGAGTTATGTGCTACTCAGAGTCATGGGCCTTAATGAAGCAGTCTTACATAGATGCATCTTTTGATCAAATGACTGAAAAGATGGTGTTTTCCACAGCAAAAGAAGTTTTGAGTAAAGTAAAATAATAAAAGGAGTAAAAAAGTGATCATCTAACAGTGTGAAAAGAATACCTAATAGAAAACAACACTTTGTACTTCCAGAAATTACTCTTCATTTTTATATGCTTGGTTTGTTGAAAGCAATATAGTTGAAAAGTAAAATTCAGGATAAATTTTCAATAAATCCCACATAAATTTTTCCTGCAAATAGAATAAAAAACAACTGTCACCTATGAAATAGAATTAGTGCCCAGTTTAGGATATATCTATAATAAGAAGCAGATTTTCATATATTCTTTCCTAGTGTCTGTGGCTTTAACATCACTCCACAGTTTCATGTTTCCACAAAAGTGATAAAAATACATTCTCTTTTGCTTCCTTTTAAGAGATAAGTCTCAAAGTTGTCAATCTCAGATCATGTCTTTATGTCCCAGCCTTAAAAAGTTTGAGCTTTATCTTGGAAATAAGAGACCAGACCACTTTTTTAATCACATATTTTCTTGCCAATAAGGCTGCACACATGCTATATGACAGCCTAAGGTTAATAATCCAATTCTTTACCCTTTGTGTCCCTATAGCAGATTGAAGACAAGTCTTCCTGATTGTCTTTTGAAAGTAGAAGTGAACAAGCATATGCAGAAGACCAATTCCTAAGGAAAAATGTGTTGTACATGGATTAATGCAGTGTGAAATCACATTATGTGCAGAACCTTTTGTTTCCTGATGGCCCTGAGTGATTTCAGTTTACAGGGGTTTTATAACAAGAAAAAGTGTTTTTCACAAGCACCATAACACACAGGTTTTAAGAAACTGGAAAACAGTAGCTTTTTAACTAATTGCCTTTCACATGAACAAAATCTAATCAATGTTTGCATCATAGATACTTTTTTCATTCCTGCGCAGTTGTGGATTTGGAAGATTTGGATAAGAAATGTTGAGTGTGTATTCCCATAAAGTATGCACTGAAGCATGAAATTCATGCTGAAAGAGAACTGAATTTTTTTCACCTTACAGATGTAGGACCTCTTAAAGAACTTTTTTTGACTCAGAGACATGCTTTGAGTTTTGCACACATAACAGAACACTCATCTCATATCATATATTTGTATGGGAAATATATATCACATGGGAAATACAACTTTGTCCTTAAGTATTTTCTACTTATTGTTTATACTAAATGTTTTTAAAATTACTATTAACAGTTTGTTACTAACATTTTGTTACTGTGATCCATTATTATACACTCCACAATCACCAAATAACTGGAGAAAAAAAACTGAGCCACTGGTTGCCTGCAACACTAAATTCATGACGTCAAACCCAAGCCTCAAAGTACATAGTTCCTTAGGATGTGCTTTAAGAAGCAACATGAAGACCTTCAGCCTACACTATGGTGGGAAGTACTTTCCTCATCCCTCAGAACTGAGATTTCACTTTTCACTTTCCATTGGGAAGAACCCCTGGAAACTTGCAATAGCATCAGAGAGAAAAACAAAAAGCTGCTGATCACAGTGTTCTTCTTGTTTGCCGTGCGTCTGTGGTGGCTTCAGACACAGGCTCTGAACTGTGATGCCTGGGTGCAGGACTAACTTGCACAGGCGAAAACTCCAACCTCATCTTGAGCACTTGCTGTCAGAGCTGATGCACTTTTTCCCAGAAAGTTCTCTGGTATCTGTACATCAAGATCTTGAAGGAAAAAGAGCTTGCTTCAGAATTAGGCTGTACTCCCACTCCCTCTTTGGATAGTAATCAATATCAAGTGCTATAGTCAAAGTGTTACTTGGAAGAACAGTCTGGGGACTGGGGGTGAGGGTCAGCAAGACAATTCAGATGCTGCCCAGACCTCCATGGGACTCAGTGTATGCATGAGAAAGAGGGAGTGCAAGAGTTTGTACACATCTTTGGGCCCTTCGAAGCAGAAATGAAGCCCAGCTGCCTATTCTGGCTTATATCCACAGTGCCAGCTTTTCAAAAATGTTTTGCAAGGGTTTTTTTTCAGTTTTCCCACACTGAGAAAAGAGAAATTTTTCAGTCTGGTAACTTATTTCTTTAAAAAGGATAAAGTAGCAAAGAGACGAATAAAGTACTTGTATATATATGTGCTATGCCTATGTGAGTGTGCAAAAGAGAAACAAAAGAGACACTTGGACCCTTTGGGTTTGAATTAGCAAATTCAAACTGGAGCATTCACTTCACAGCTGGGCAGCAAGTAGAGTCATCTGCATTTCCTCTGTGCTCAAAGTAACTGCTTAGAGAAAGACAAAGTGATGGATTTTTTTAATTTGATTTTTTTTTACTTTCTGCCTTGTAAGAACCACATAGGGATAACAAGTTATATGAATGAAACATCTGAATTTTTCTGGGTGACTGGACATTTCCAGTATGAGATGCAAGTTGCAAAGGAGAGTGAGTTCTGTATTTTTTTAAGTATATCTTCATGTACGTTTTCTGCATTAGGCAGAAGATAAAAGAAATTATTACAGTGTCCCAGGCTCACCAGTTGTATTTAAATGTGATGACAATGTTAAGCTCATCTAATGCATTGGCATGTTCTTTTAAGACATTTTCTCATCCCTTTAAGGCAGTTTAAATGATACCAGCATACTTTTTCAGATTTCACTCAGAAATAATATTAAATAAGATAAGGCATAGGGACTGCACTTCCTACCTTCCTTCTTGTTGCTGAAATTGTATCATGTATTCCTCAATCTTCATGATCTTTTCTTTTCAAGCTTATATTAACATAGTCATGTTTTAAAAGTAGTATAAGGACATTCCTGGTTTCCTATAGTATAGATTATCATTATAAACTTTTATTTAAATGAGGATAACAAAAGTCTGCAGTACACAAAAATCAGAAAACACCTTCTTGAAAAAAACTATTTAAAACTCAGCTGATGTTGTTCAGTAACATTTACATAATAGCTGTTACCACATGTTTAGGTTTTGTATTCAAGTAAGAGAACCAGCGAATGTGGATGACTCAACTCTGATTACAACTGAAAACCAGAATTTCCAGTTGCTTCCAAAGGCATTCCAAGGCAGAAAAGAAGGTAAATGTGATCTGAAAGTTAAGATAATATTTGACCCAGGTGATTAGGGGTCTAGTTTGAGCAAAGTAATTTTGCGTAGCTTTGGATGCCAGTGCAGATTCCTACTTTGAGCAGGGATGACTCTAACTTCACTCCTAGTGTGGAATGGTGTTCTTTTTATATGACAACAAAACATGTCATTTCCAAAGCAATCAGGAACACGCATCTTTGCTTGTAGAAGCAATGCTACTGCAGTTGAGGGAACAGTCTCTCCTGATCCAGAGTTTTGACCACAGTGAAGAAAGATGCAACTTGAATATTTTATACTGATTGTGTCCAAGGTCATCTGAAAATTTTTGCAAAAAATTCCCTGATGTCTGAAAGGTCAGACATTATCAGTCAAAGGCACCACAAATCCCTGACTTGCATGCTACAGTCAGCAGAGAAAACAGAGAATGTGATAGGTCTTATTTGACCAGGAAACCTGACCTGGTACCAATGAATTCTGTAAAGTGTTAACCTGGGCTAATTCACCTTACAGAGACTAATTCAGGTTTAACCAAATGCAAAATATTTCTAGTTGACTTAATGAAGTTTTTTCATTTTCAACCATAAATGACATATTTTTTGCCTTATTTTTAACACAAAACCAAATGTTCTGTGAACACAGCAATTTAATTAAATCTTAGTAAATAAAACTGGGTATTTTCCAAAAGCTCCAGTCCATACATTTGTGTGTACGTGAAGTACGTAACTTGTTCAAGATGGGATGTTTTTCTTTCCACTTCACCAACAGCCACATACCTTTTTTTTTTTTTTTTTTTTTTTTTTTTTTAGCACTTGCCATCTGCTCTTAATTAACAAAAGCAAACAGTGATTGATAGATAAATACTGTGTCTGGTGTATAGTACCAAGCTGTCAGTTTACAGGTGTGGTGAAAATTAAGAATGAAGAAAATAGATTCCCCAATTGGGAGAAAGTTCTTTGTAACTTTGTGTGACTTTAGACCTCCACTGGACTTGTAGGTTTCTTTTCATTTTTAAAGCTAAAACCAGTATTCTACTTCTCCTTAAGTAAACAGACTGCTTGGAAAGAAAATAAATGTAAACCCCCCAAACTAAGATTAAAACTTTAAAAAAAGAATACTGAACCAAGACAGGGAGCTATGGAAAAGAGCAGTGACCTGCAATGGAATACGTCAAGGAATTTTGCTAGAAAAGCAGCAGAAAAGCAAAGCACTGTAACTTTTACGATTTTCTCAAGAATGTGAAAAACTGTTAACTGGAATGTACCTCTGAGTACAGAAGCATAATTGTAGTCTTAAATATTGATATACTGCAGTTTACAAAGAAAAAAAATGAAATCCAGTTGGCTAATCAGCATAGAAATTCAAAAAGATATAAAAAAAGCTCCATGTTATGCAAAAGAGAGGAATTTATCATATCACTTTAATTACAGTGCAATTATTATAGCAACGTATATTTACAGTACATATCGCAGAACTGTAACTATAAAAGAAAGCTTATACTGGCTGTGCAGTTTTTATTGGAAATGTAGAGAAAAATGTATCAGTGCTTTTCAGAAACAGAGTAACTGTGGGTTTTGAACTACACTCTTGCACTTCATGTCACTTGTCACCCATCGGAACAATTATTCTCCAAAGATAGCTACAAGTCTTTGTTTCTATACCACTAATAGAATATTTACTCAAAAAGTAAGGAATTCCAGTATTTTCAAGAAAGACATAAGGAATTTGGAGGCAATCCTCTGTGCATATACTCATAAAGTAAGCTTTCCTTCACAGATGGACAGAATATTAAGCCTTTTATGATAAACTTCAAGGCTGTGAAATATGTTTTTGCTTTGGACTTGTATGAAAACAAAGCCTGCCAGACATGTTTGCAAACAGTGATTTAGTACATAAATTAGTATTTTTAAACTTTAATGTTTCCAGAAAAAAAAAGCTGAACCTAAAGATCTATCCATATTAAAACTTTTTTAAACTGTTTTGGATTCAATAGCATAGCTTTTTTTAATGGAAAAAAAAATTTCTTAAATATTTTCAAATGAATTCATCCTTCCCAAGACCCTTCCATCAACAATTAAGCTAAAAAGAAGAGACACAGCCTCATCTCTGTACAGGGGTTTGATTTTTTGGTTCATTGGTACCAGACATGGCATTTTACTGTAAAACATTTTTTCTTTGATAAGCACTTTGTCATGGTATGCCAGCAGAGGGGAAAGGGCTGTTTTGAGAGGGGTGAGATAAGAAATCTTATTATGTAAATTATATGAAAATGTACCTTTGAGTATTGGACTACCTCCATAATTTTCATCTGTAAAGAATAAATTCTGATGTGTTCCAGCTATAAAATGTTAGTCTAAATGCAACCTAAATAAATTCAAATGAAATACATAAGTGTAACTGAGAAGCACTATCAAAAAGTGTTTTGAACTGAGAATTAAAAATAATTATATGTGACCTTCTAACTATTTCTATTAAATATCTACTTCTTTAATCCATAGCTAATTAATAAGCTGTTTTAGACAGCTTTAGGTGTTAAAATATCAAAAGCATTTCTAAAATTCCTGGAAAATATTTCCCTCTCAGAAAAATTCTGAAAATCATCCAAATGATATAATCCTTAAGATTTTCAAAATTTATACAAATCCTATCCCATCTCTGCAGAATGTCAGTGTCTATGGTAAACTTATTAGATCGAGGAACAAAGTGGGTTTGAAAATTAAACTATGTTTCCATCTGGCATACTCCTAACATCATTTTTTATTTCCTTATACCTCTAAACCATCAAGTTTATGACAAAATTATTCCTGCTATGTGTTTCACTAGTCAAAAACATCCCTGAAGTCAGTGGGACAAGATATGTCAGCAAAATTCACCATGTATACAGTTCACAAAAAGAGTCAGTGTCCAAGGGAGTAATGAAAAAAGCTGAAGCAAATATTTCTGAACATATGCAAATAGGTGTGGATGGTGAAATACAGTGCTCCTGAATTATGCAAACTTGAAAAGTCTAGGGCACAGCAACAATTATTCAAGGCATCTGTTACTATTGTTCACCTCCAATTAATGCCACTTTTTTGTAGTCCTTATGAAAGTTTGGATCTATTTTTTCTGTCAGGCCAACCCCATTTCCTTGCCGTCAGTGCAAATACCCTCACCACTGTATTAGGAATGGCAGTGCCCTTTGAGAGCATGTGTGCTCACTATTCTGTTCTGGGAACTAATTGCAATAACCTAAGGATAATAGCAAATCTGGACAATTCTGACTCATTGAAGATATTATTCATGGTGACTCCTGTGTAGCATGACTTTTAAGTATCCTTTACTTTTTCATCTCAATAATTCCTGCAGAATAGAGGACTGTGAAGGTTTAAGACTAAATCATCTGCTGAAACTACAAGGGAAGTAGTTTTACCCAAATAAAACTGGTTTTTTCCTACCTCTGTCAAAAGCATTTGGATCAGATGACAGCAGGATTCCTGCATTTTGGAGTCCTCTATGATGATGTGGATCACTGTGACAATTGCCATTATAAATCTCACAAACATTTTCCCTTCAATACCCACCACCACAAGAAAGCACAGAGGTGAATCCTGACTAATCCAATTCTAGTTCTCACACTTCACCATTACATAGTAGGAGCAGTAAGAGCAGCAAAAAAAGCTGTTATTTACATGTTTTAACTATGAATTACTTGATATAATGAAATTAATACTTCAAAATAAAATAACAAAGCAAAGAGGTAGATTAAAATTAGATGTTCATTAATAATCTTGAGTTCATTAAAAATTTATTATATTCCCTGTTATGCACAAAAGTCTCTTCTGTGCACATTTATATTGATGTATTTCAACAGCATATTCCCTAAATTTGACAATTACATGGAAGGGCAATGCAGTTTCATGTAAATCCCAAGTCGCCTAAATACAATGCATTTTATGCCTGTGAAACATCATTACAACTTGCCAGTTCAGAGCAAATCCCTCTCTTTGAACACCTTGTTGTGATGAGAGCTGCCTGCCAAGAAAGCTCTCAACAGATGGATTGAAGCTCTGAAGAATGTCTTTCTTGACTTAGAGATGTCTTTGACACCACTTCCACAGTAAGACTTGTAAATCCTTCTGTAATTTTAGGGAAGGATAAGAGATGTGTCTGCAAATGCACCTGATCAAAATATAAGCCATTCCAGAGGTATTTCCTAATCTTCCCACTGCGCTTCCCAAAAGATAAAGAAAGTGTATTTCCCTGATGCCTACTTTCTGCCTTAAAGGGTCAGCCCCACTGCCCTAAAGCCTACAACAGAAAAAAAGAAGTATCTGCATAAATAAGAGGATATATCAGGCGTTGTACAGATATGTCTGAAAGCAAATTAACAGCTAGGCTTTTGTAATGACTGATTTTGTTTATCTATCATATCCCAACAAGTCTTATCCCCTTCCTGTCCTGTAGGCTCGCAAGGTTTATTAAAAAGGGACAGTAACTCTACAGTACAGACTGTGTAGAGCCATGACACAAATTTTATCAAAATTTTTTACTTTAAGACTTTGAGAAGTTTGGCTAAATCTCTTTGTGGAAGATAAGATTGCAGGGGTACAAAAATAATTGCTCATGTAACAGAAGTTTTTTTCCTGGACTCTTAAGTGACCTAAGACTGGTTTTGGACTAACCCTGAATGGTTTATCTAAACAATGAGATCCCCCTTGGGCCTGCAAAATGAAGCTGGCAATCTCGAGAATCGTCTATCTCACAACAATTCTAGTACTTCCTGCTCCAAGACTGATACACCACAACAAGGGCCTTCTTTGTGATGCAAGCTATTTATTTCTACATCATTCTTGTTGCAAATGGAAGGGCAGTGCACATAAAACTGAAAACAAAAAAAATCCCTTTGTAAAGATATGATTTGAAGAAATTATTTTTTAAACAGATGTTTTTCAATAGCAGAGCTGGTGAGCAAACATGACAAAATGTGCCTCTCTAAAATATGGGGGTTTTGCCAAAACTGAAATATTGTGTTAAATTGCATCACTTTTGATAGTATTTGATAGAAATGTTTCTGAAGTCTGGAGTAAACTGTTTTTTCAAACAGAATTAAAGTGATAATAAAATATGTACATTGACTAAATTCTTATTTTTATTCTTATTTTTTCACTAAGCATTGAAAGAATTTTGTTTAAATTCAAGTGCTGAATGTAGATGAAATATAAATATCCAATGGGGCAGAGAACACTGTCTTCTAATCAATTCTGTTTTGGTTTATAAGGGAAAAGGCTGAATAAGTATTGTATTTGATCATCTTGAGATTTATTTTATACAACTAACTTATACATAAGATATTCATTAGCTCTTAAAAGTACTTTTTCATGGCATTTACGAGTAGAACTTGTTCTTCATTGCTGTTTGTTCCTTGTAAAATTGAAATATTTTGATATATAGAACCACTAAAGCTATATAGATTGCTTGAGGCCAAGAAGTTGTGAAGACTCTAGGGTAAGATGTAATATGGCAACCAGCAAGTTTCACCATTGATTCAATGTGAGTATACAAAAATTCATTAATTTAGTCAGGTGTTTAAACCTTTCCTAATTGTTGTCTGACAGCAAATGCTATAATACAAAATAAGGCATTTTCCTGTATAAGGACATGTAAACATAAACTTAATGTAAATATGGTATGTCTGGCACAAATACAACAAAAGATTGCCAAGAGATTCTATTTTCTCATCTTCCAGAATGTACAGTCCAAATGGATAAGGCAGATTTCTGACATGCTCAAAAAGGAACTCTATTCACTTGGGTTCTGTCAACCACAAAAACTGCATTCCATATAGTCTCTTGTACAGGTTTTTCACAAGTGAAATGCAAAAGGATCACAACCTAAATTGCCCCATACCATAGAAATGTATAGGCCTGATTAACCTATAGGCCTAATGCAGGGGCTTCATCCCAGATTCAGTGTAGTTTCTGGGGATTAATTCATGTTTTGAGAATTGAGTTTAAATGTTCTCCTACATTATGACTGCTGTGTTCTGCATTTCCTAGGGCTGGGCCTCTGAGGAGACAAATCAAGTTCCACAAGACATTTGAAAAATGTTAGCAATTGTCAAATGAGAAAAGCAGAGAACATGTAAGATGAGGCAGATTATATTTCTATTTTATTTAATTATTAACAAAGTTTCAGTACAATGATATATTACACCTAATGTCAGCAACATTATATTTCCTTGTTATGATAAACGTCAGAGAGACAAAGTCAATGTCTTTAAATTATTTGTCTAATTGCCCACTTCCAACTCTCCACTTCATCAAACTCTAGAAACATTTTTCAAATATTAAAACATATGGGTATATTACATAAATTGAAAGGAATATTTTTGAAAAGTTGCAAAATCCTCCATTTTCTGGGTCATTGATTCCTGTTTGTAATCACAAGCAACCTATTACTTCATATCACAGAGAAATTTTCTTCTTTCATGCTTTATCAAACCAGTAATGCCAGTTATGTGACATGAACAATTTTCACTACAAAACTTCTACACACTGTGATCAGGTCAATAAATGAAATATTTAATGAGTTAGTCCTTCAAGAGCTCAACCAAAGTCCCCATTCAGTGTGATACCCTGAAGCCTGCTCTTTGGCAAGACAGAACACGTAATAATTTTATACTGTTTCTCATTTTCCATTTATTTATTAATTATTTTAGATTATACATTAAAGTCTATTTCTGCAGTTTTACGTGAGAAATGACTGATTAAATTAGAAAAATTACTATTACTGTAAAATACATTCCCTTCAAATCACTTTTCCAAAAGAAAATAGGAAGAATATACCAAAAAACAAAGCTTATTTAGGATTTGTATTCATCTATGACCAGAAGCAGAAGTGCTAGAAATCCCAGTAGTAATCATTCTCCTGCAAGCCTTGCAGCCCAGCTGAGTAGGCTCCAGAGGATCTGATAAACATCTGAACTTTTAGACACTTGTCCATGGCTTACCCAAATTCCAAGTCTTTGGGGGTCACCCATCATTATGAATTTCCTTATTTTTATGTTTGCCAGACCTTTCTAACCCTAAATTTTCAGAGGTTCATAGAATTTAATTGCTCAACTCACCCAAAATCCAGAGGTTGTGTGATTAAATTCCACTTAACTCTGAAGAGATAGAGTTCACTATTACTTAATGTATAACCCTGTCTAAAAATGTCATTAACATATATGATTCATACAACTGTGGAAACTCTAGTATCCCCTTAAGGTGAAGCTGCTCTAATCTTGCTCTGTATATGTACGTGTAATTTTTCTTTTCATGTTTATGACTGCATATTTAAACAAAAAAAAAAAAAAAAAAAAAAAAAAAAGGTAAAAAACCAACACAAAAAAACCCCCCAGAAAACTAATATTCAGTGTGTTAAAACTCCTGAATATTATAAAACACAAGTTCTGCAAAATAACAAAATTTGCCAAGTTCCTCTATTTTCCTTAGCAATGTGTTATTTAAAAATACAGATTTAAAAAAAAAGTATATGCTCGTATGCATTTTTATTAGTTTATTGTTTTGCTGTCCTTAGAGACTAATAGCTGTGATTTTACCAGTTATGTCACACTTATCAGTCCTTTTCATGTTTTAAACAAATTTTTGATTGCTTTTCAAATATAAAGCCATCTATGTCTATACATACAAGTAAATGAGGCACCCATTAAAAATACTTTTGTATCTGACTGCCTGAAATTAGGAACATAAAATCCTAATAAATGGCCTAACTTGCTTCATTTTCAGTACATAATTTCTATCACCTTGTGAAAGAGTAATTACCAAGTAAAACATAAATCTTCGCAACCCAGACTATCGTTTGATATTTAAACATTATATCTACCTTTCAAACCAAGAGCTGAGATGGTCACTCTTCAAGTGTGATGTATCCACTCTCCTATGGATATTTCAGAAAAGAGCAAGAGGAATTCAGTGCTGCTTCACCAATATTTTGTATTCCTATTTATGGCAGTATCTCTTATTGCGTAGACACATCCATTTCTGTCTTCTATGTCTTTGCCCTTAACTAGAAATAATTATGGAACGTAACAGTTTACATTTTTCTCAGTAATCAACACTGGTATAAATTTTTCATAAGCAAAGACGCATAATGAATAGGAAATCACTATGGAAAACCATTGTGGTCACAGAATCATAGAATCAGTGAGGTTGGAAAGGACCTCTGAGATCACTAAGTCCAACCCTTGATCCACTGCCTCCACAGTTAGTAGACCATGGCAATAAGAGCCACATCCAGCCTCATCTTAAAAACCTCCAGGGATGGAGAATCCACCACTTTGCTGGACAACCCATTCCAATGTCCTGCAGAACGCTGCACTTGTTCCAAGCTCTCTGTGCTAGGATTAATGCCTTCAAAATCAATGTGATTCATAAATGTAGTGCCTCATAGTGTATATGTTTGAGCATGGATGTAAGTTATTGTACACTTGTATCAGTGGAACAGAAACCTTCTGAAAGTTTCAGATTTCTCTAGAGAGAACTTCAGAAACTGAAAACAACTAAACTGAGAAAATAAAACAAGTCTGAAGCACTTTTCCAGTAACTGGATGCTAGGAGCGGGTGCTGAGGGGGAGTGTCAGCTTTAAAATACAGAATATAATAATTTTAAAAAAAATTAATTAAAAAAAATTCTCACAAATACCTTTTCATTAAAAAAATAATTATGAAAAGTTCTATGAAGTGCAGATTTTGGATATATGGAGAATTTGAGATATTGAATGAAATTTAAAATTGTCTTGTCTAGACCTGTTGAGATCAAAAATGCCAAAATTCATAAATGGCTCCTAGAAGTGTTTTAAGTCTTTTTGCCAACAACTTCTCTGATCTTTCAATTCAACGTATTAAACGGCAAGACATCAATCACTAAAGTCCAATTCCCATCTTCCCCCCAAAAAAACCTCAGAGAAACAAGTCCCAAACTGATACAAAAGGTACTTTGATACTTCATGTCTCTATAGTAGTTAACATAAAGTTATATCAGAATAAAAAACATCCTTCCGAGAGAATGTTATGTGTTTTAAACACACACTATATTTAATAGTCATTCTAGCTCTATTCCTATAATTTCAGTATGACCATGACAATATTGCACTTTTCCTCAATGAAAACGTGTTACTTTCACATTGAAGTTTAGTTACAGCAAGCAAAAAAATGTTAGTATGTTAGTTTAATACTGAAGTGCAGTATTTTCCCTAATTTTGTGGCAAAACAACATTGGTCAGAATTGCAATGTGGAATTTTTCGTAATATGACTATTATTCATTTTATAGTACAATTGTTTGCCAAATTTTTATTCCTATTGACAAATTAAAATCGCAAAATAACCTTAGCCTTTCCTTTTGTTTGAATTCCCAAAACCACATTAAAAGGAAAACTTTAACATATTACAACTAAACTTTGTGTCATGGCAACAAAAAGCTGGAAATTTGTGTTTGAAATTTGCTATGGTAATTTCTACAATGGTATCTAGTTAAATTTTGGGCTTTCTTTTGCTGAATACCCTTTCTTAGTTTCAGCCATCTTACTGGAGTTAATCACAGTTTCTGTACTGATGTTAGTAAGGAATAAAACTTAGATTGCTTCTAAATGGATGTTTAAATTGGACAATGTGCAAAATCTCTGTCTGTGTGAGACAGCAGAATGATAAATGAGCACGCTTTAGAGTGGGAAGCCTTCCAGATTATATGCCTCCTCAAATCCCTATGAAGAGTGAGAGCACGTCATAGACATTCTGTAGTTGTAGGTGTCAATAGTAATCACTTTTCAGCAAAAGGGTTAAGGAAATAAATATTCCGAAAGAATGAGACAACATTAACTAGTTCTGATATATTAAAGCATTAACTACTTTGTTCAGAATTTAATTTGAAAGGCAGTAAAATAATTTTCTAAGATACTGATATAGAGGGCAATTGAAATTATGTGATTATTATTAAAACTTTCAACTAAGTACAGCACATATACCCTTGAATTGCTTAAGATTTTGATCCTGCAAAGCATTATCTATATCTGTTAAAGTGATGGAATTTCTTCCACTGAAATAAATCAGAGCCACTCACTCTCTGCTGGAGGTACTAGAAGGGCAGTGTCAGGAAGAAAATTACCTTTGCTTTCGTTGTAGTACTTACAGTACTTGTGTACTATGCTGCAGTTGTGGTTGTACTGAGATCACTACCAATTCCAAAAAGTATGCAAAAGAATCCGTAAAGATAATTTTTAGCTTCAGTGTAAAAACACAAGGTCAGCTCCCAATACCTTTCCTCATGCTGAGTCACACTCAACCACTCCAAGAGGAACCCCACTGACTTCAGTGAGATTGTTCCTACTGAGGAATGGCTGGGGTTGAATCTGATCAGAATCTGATCATGATGTGTGAATGGTCTATATCACAGAGTTTCCATAATCTCTATATAAACGCACTGTAAATAGTTTGTACATGCTAAGGTGAAATGTCCGAAGTGCAGCATGCAGGTCCAATTTGCAGTATTTGCTCTCTTGGTGAAGAGTGGTGGAATTGTCCTGCGGAAAACACTGGGAGTTGAAAGAAAGGTCTACAATAGTTATAAAATAAAGTTTTACCATATGGTGTGTTATCGTTTTCATATGCTGTGAAGCATGGACAGGCCATAGAGTGAGTTTCGGAGTAAACCTGAACCTTCTAAAACTAAGCTGAGCCCAAATCATTTCAATCATTAAAAGCTGAGCCAAAGACTATAAATTTCATTTTGTTCCCTTTTGAGGTATCTAGCTCATATTTTTCAGAAAGGAATTGTAACAAACTGTGTGAAGAAAAGGTTCTTATCACATTATTGGTTCAAATAAAATTTTATAAGGTGTCTAGTCATATATATATATGTATAAACTGCATTGGCAATACTCAAGATACTCAAAACACTAAATTCAACTTCTCTAAATGAAGCTCAAGCTCTGCATCGTGACCTATATAAACGTACATACCTCCATTCCAAGTGACAGTCCTCATAAGTATAACAGATTAACAGAATGGCAGAGGTTGGAAGGAAACTCTGGTGGTCATCTGGTATGCATCTGGTGCAACACCCCTAGGTTTCAAGCTGATACATCTAGATAAAGTTACCAGGGATCATATCCAGACAGCTTTTGAATATCTCCAAGGAGGGAGATTTCACTCGTCCCTGGGCAACTTGTGTCAGTATTTAGTCACCTTCACAGTAGAAAGCGTTTCCTGATTTTCATCGCAATTTTCTGAAATTTTCAGAATTTTCACAAAATCTTGTACCTCAGCTTGTGCCCATTGCCTCTGGTCCTGTCACTGTCCATCACTGGAAACATCCTCATCCCGTCCTCTGTACTCTTTCCCTTCAGGTGTTTGCACACATTGATGGGATGTCCCATGAGCTTTTTCTTCTCCAGACAGAACAGTCCCAGCTCTCTCTGGCTTTCCTCACAGAAGTTGCAGGCCCTTAACCATCCCTGTGGCGCTTCACTGGCCTGTCTCCAGTGGCTCCATGTCTCTCTTGCACTGGAGACCATAGAATGGTACACAGGATTCCAGATGTGGCCTCAGTAGCGCTGACAGAAAGGTTCACCTCCCTCAACCTGCTGAAAACACTTCTCTTTATGCAGCTCAGGATACCTTTACCTTCTCTGCTGTAATGGCACATTGTTAGCTATCTACCTGTGCTGTCCACCAGGTCCCTCACGTCCTTTTCTGCCAAGCTGCTTTCCAGTCAGCTGGGCCTCAAAGATGTAGTTGCTAAAAATTACTTTTCTCTCGTACTTGAGGAATCCAGGAATGCAAAAAAGTTTGTCAGTTGTCACATAAAAATTATAGTCGTTCAGGGAATTATTAGAAAATCTAAAAGGAACTGTATGAGACCAGTTTTACACCACAATAATTTGGAGCTCTATGGACAAATGACAGCCATTGGAAGAATAAACCTAACTAACTATTGCCCAATGTACATGTACATTTGAATGATATCTCAAGGAGTTATTTTAGCAATTCACCTTAAAATTCTCAGGACCGCTTAGTAGTGGTGGGCAGAACCCATTAAAGTTTTTATATTTGACTGGAATAGAAACACACCTTTACATATATCTGCAAAGATTGTCAGAGTAGCTTTGAGAGACAATCAGATATAGACAGGGATGATTCAGCCCTGTGATAGTGAAAGGAGTGAGGGCAGGCCAACCAGGCAGACTTCAGGGAAATAGTTGGGAATTAAAGAACACAGAAAATCTCTCTCCTCACAAGAACTCCTTTGTGCAGTTCAGTCTAGTCCACTTTGGGAAGCAGCTTGTTTAGGCTTGTACTTGTGGAGACTTCACATTATTTTGCAACAGTTTTCCTTGGCAACAGTTCAGATCGATTTGAACAGCCTTTAGTGATACGACAGACAATGCAAGCACTGTCAAAAGAAAGAGAGAATGGGATCCTAGTAGGGACCTGTCTGAAATAGCAACAGTCCATTGCCTTTTAAAGAGCTTTCTTTTACCCACTTCAGTGACCGTAAGCTTACCACAAAAAAAATCCTTTCTATGTCCCAGAAAGGTGAAAACAGATGACAATTGAAGACAAAGTAAAGACAAATCTGACTCTAGTTTCCTCACACAGCTGAACTGGAAAAGATTAATGTTGACTCTCTTCATTTCTATCTGGGATTAGAAACTGAAGAGCCAGAGAAACAAAGATAGACTGTTTCTGGCTTAATCAAGAGTCCCAGGACAATACCTGTAGTTGCAAGATTACCACTGTGATTTCTCAAAATGGAACAGGCCAAAAAAGTTTCCAACAAACATGCAAAAATTTGGCACTTTATTTAAATAATTATCCCTAACAATTTAAAATCCTCCCTGTCTGAAGTGCATGATGAAATTTTAAATTCTTACTGGAAATGGAAGAGAATTATTAACTAAAGAATATATCATTACTTTTCCCAGTGTTGATCTATCCAGGGGTCACTGCTAGCTAATTACAAATCACCTGCGTTGATACAAATATTGCTTTATTTCTACTAAAATGTCCATAATTTAGCAGACAATTTCCCTGTAAAAACCCTGGGTTTAATACTGAAATTGACTCTGAGAAGTTGTGTTAACTTAAAAATTACCCGGTGAAAACAAAGTGAAAATAAATCAGTAAATAAAGAGAAAATTATAAACATGTTAGTTATCATTGCCACAAATGAAAATATATCCTGTTTTCTGGTCCTTGACACTGAACTTCATCGTTACAGTATAGGGATATATAGAGACTGACAGAGATTTTTCATATTATGGAGGTAGAACTTCACTAGTACTAAATGTGATGTTATACATGGTGGAACAACATCAGTTCTAGGATCCAAGATTTCGCCACCTGTTTTTAGACTTTTTTCCTCCTCTTCCTGGTCACTGATAGCTATAAAAACATTTTCCTAGAGCAAATATTCTCTCAATGAACCCTTGTTGCATGAATGAGTGTGGTTTTCCTTCGGGAGCCTCGCTTCTTTGCCCAAATGTTCTGCAGCTTTCATACAGTCCCCCGCATTTTACAGTTGAATTATAGAAGGAGAGTACAAATATATTGTTGAGCTGTATATGAATTTTCAATCTCTATTTTAAATAGGGTCTTAGTCTGTTAATAGTTTTTAAAAACTAAAGTCACTAAAACCTCACTGCAATACTGTTGTGGAGTCTGTGGAGAAACTCTGTTGTGAGGAGACACTGCCTTTTGTGTAGTTGTGTCTGTGCTGCTTCCATGCTCCCCACCTGAGTGCAGTGATTTATGAGATCTTGTGTTCTTCCACGTTCCCACCCCAGTCACAGGAGGAACTTTCAGCTGCAAAGCTCATTTTCCTCTGACTATGCAGTATTATTCCTCTGGCAGCAATTAATTTCTCCTACAGCAGAGTTGCATTAGCGTTTAGCAAATGCAAAAATTTACTAAAGTCAACACATTAACAAACAGACTGATTATTTTAAAGTATGAAGAATCAGTTTTATCACAATATAGAAAACTTAATTGTGAGCAAAAATCAAAATTAACTTTTACTGGTATCATTCAAACATTCCCAAACATAAACCCATATATGTTCAGAATTTTATCACAAATCAAACTTAATCCCACTAAACAAATGTGATAATTATTCTCAAGAAATAGAAATTGTATAAAAAAACCTCTTACTGTGAAAGGAAAAACACTTGAATTCTCTTTTTAAAACTATTGATTAAAATAAAATATTGTAACATTGAAATTAAAAGAAGAAATTTTCTACTAAAAAATTGAGCTTTT
The DNA here is from genome assembly GCF_003031625.1 of Empidonax traillii. NCBI lineage: Eukaryota > Metazoa > Chordata > Aves > Passeriformes > Tyrannidae > Empidonax > Empidonax traillii. Next base: position 428,476 of record NW_020955759.1, on the reverse strand, counting down.
TGCCAAAGGTAATAGACCAGACTGCAGCTCTCAGTATTCCAAGTCTTACTATATAGACAGTAACCATCCATTTTCAGCAGAATGTTACATCTCCTTTAAACTTTCATTCAGAAATAAAAACACTAAAAAGATTTAAAACAGAATCATGTAGGAGATTATAAAAAGACAAGATTAACATAGAATATATTATCAGCTTCACATACCTGGACATACATTTAAGATGTTTAGATATAACACCCTATAACAATTATGAATGATGGTAAATATGTATAAAATGTTTACAATGAGTGAATTCAACAAACATAAGTTCAGAAGATTCCTAGATGGTCTTTAAGGTCCCTTTCAACCCAAACCATTATATGATTACATATCCAATCAAACAGCCTGTTTTACAACTTCTAAATTACCTATGTTTGCATACCTTCTTGAGAAAACTGAAATATTTGTAGGCTTTCCCTTACTATAGAGCTATGAAAATGAAGCTTTTAAAGAATCTTGGATCAATATATTAGATCATATAACTTTCATTCCTCTCAGTAAAGCTGAAAATCAGGTATTCAAAAATACAATTGAAGAAATGGTCAAAAATGCACTCAAAAAGAGTGCACCTATACCAATTGAAAGCAAAATTCATTTTCTTTACCATAACAACAATCAATAGGCAAGTGGTTAAATCTTTTCACTTAAATGTTTAAATGACATAGAAAAGAACAAAAACCCAAACACACTTGCATTGCAGAAACGTGCAGTGGTTTGAGTTTTTAATATTTAAATTTCATGCTTTTCAGCACTTTCTTTCATATGACATGGTATAAATAGTATTTTTTATTACATAGTGTCATTGTAAATTATAAGATAAAAAGAGAAGACATTGAAAAGGATCTATCACCCTGTGCCTTAGAAAAACTCACGAATACCTATACCATTCTCAATAACTGTTTGCATAACCTGCTTGTTCAAACCTCAAATAAAAGATACCACAGTATTTTATTCTAAATCTCCTTTATTAGAATTGAATATATATTTCTATTTGTCCAGTTCTTGTGATCAAGGAGAAGGAATTGATCACTGTTCTTTTTACAACCTTTGCCTACTGGAAGTTCCTTCTGTTCCCCTCCCTACATGTTTTATTTCCTACATGAATCAAACTCAACTCCTTCAAACTTCTCTATCAGTTCATTATTTCAAAACCTCTTTTCATGCTTGTTTCTCTTCTCTCCATTCTTGTTGATCTTTCTAGAAGTATGGCATGTAGCTGGGCACAGTCATCCAGATGAAGCCTTACATTTCCTGAAAAAAAGCAACCTGCTAGTTTCCTGAATAAAAGACACAGTCTTCATCCAAGAATAAGACTTGTTCAGTTCCTTTTGTAGCCTCCTAAACTTACACAGTGTTTAGTTTGTCATCCATTTGAAAAGGCAATTTCTGCCATAAGAAATAACTTGTTACGTATCGTGCCTTTTCTTCAAACACTTAAAAGGCTTTTTACTGCATTGTACTTTGCTGATTTCAGACTGTCTCCTCAATTCTTAAGAATCATTTTGAATGGTGTTAAGGAATTACATTATGGTTAGATCTTGTGAGGAGTACAGTTTTAGTATTATCCTTCCATAAAAAAGATTAATTGGCCCATGAAAAGCCATTAACGTCTCCTACAATAAATAATGGCTTTTATATCTTCTCATGGGAGTTTATAATAGCTATGTTCTCTCTCTTCTTCAAAGTAATAATTGACGACATCTTTGAGCAATAAAGACAACAAATCCCAGCTACCTTACCTACACTGTTTGTTCAAATGACTTCAAAAAAGTTAATGGTCTGAGCAATTCAAATGGAATTTGGCCCCAATGGCATGTTGGTCATTTTTATAAGCGTTGGGTGGAAATATGTTTTTGTGTGAAAATTGAATTTTATTTGTCAGTTCACTTATGACAAAATATAGAAGAACCTCAAGAAACTCTGTTCTGTATGCTCACATCATCTGTCGTATTCTAGGAAAAATTCAGCAAACTAAGAAATTAAAAATATAAACGCTGCACTGAGAAACAAGGTAAGGTATTTTCATCAATTAGATGCAGGGTCTTTTCCTGTGGTAACAGGATGAACATTGAAACAACTTCTTGTATATAAACATAAACAATGCTTCATAGGTTTCTTCAAAATATTTCATGGTTATAGGTTGTTTTTTTCTTTTTATCTTTCTTTTTTTTTTTTCCTCTAATTCTGGAGCAAACACACCCTAACCCTCCCCCAAAATTCTAGAGGAGCTCTCTTTTCCTGATCAAGAAAGGTTTTGAGCTTCTTAACACTGCATTCTTGGGATACCTATCCATTTATTTAGCTGGCCTCCTATAAGGGAAGGAATTTTACAGGACTTGGAGGGAGGAGGACCTGATCAAGTCATTGCAACTGAATGTTTTGTTTGTCTGGTCTCTTGATCAAAATCCCTTAATTGCTTTACATAATCCCATTGTGTCTTAAATGCTACACATCTGGAATGCAGCACAAAGGGTTTATTGCATTGGTGCCCCTTATTTCTTTAAAATAAAGTACTGTAGGAAATCGCATTTTTCATTTGAACTGCTCTGAAAAGAACTCTGAGCAGGCAGGGATGAGGGGATTTGCTGTTACAGAAACGTTATGTGTAGTAATTAAAATGCCCCAATTGTTTCACTTACTGACAAGAATATAGCATCTCTGATTATTTACAGACCCACCATTTCAGAACCATTTACTTAAGTAAAAAGATTTGGCAGCTTTGTATCCCCTGGAAACCTACATGAATAGATTTGGATCACAGTTTTATTAAACAGTGAGAAATAGTTTAGAAGTATTTTTCTTCTTGCCCTCTCAATGGGATCTGCAGATATGGCTGAGGGACCCGGGGAAATTCCTTATCTGATCATAGTATTCGTAATAGATAAAGTTCAAGCTTGCTTTGAGCGTGCAATAACATGAGACAAAGTCAATATTGTTATTCAGATTTGCACAGTTCTCTGAGAAGAACTAAAGTAATACACTGTTCTTGTTTATATTTTGACAATCAGGATCAATTATTATGCTAGGAGATGTATGAAGACATCCCACTGTATCTACCATCTTATTTAAGGCAAGATAAAATTTATGTGTAAAACATAAAAAAGTGGTAAGATTGTTAATACTTTGCCAAATAATCAAATTAAACTACTGTGTCAAATTTGTCCACTTTTCTTTTTCGACTGCATCATTGTTAAGATGTGTCTAGCAGATGGACATGCATTCAGGAACATTTGATCCATCATCAGTGTCAAAGCAAGGTCTTATTTTTATTTCTTTTTGCCATCTGTAACAGTAATTATTTGCTGATATCCAATTAAGGATATATGAGATAGGAATTTCAACACTATAACAGATATATTTCCAATAATGACCTTCTCAGACACTTCATATTACTATTATAAGAAAACATATGAGTAAACATAAGTGATTCTTGTAGTAGAATCACTGAGATGCAATGTTTATTGCTTATTCTGAAGCTGTTATTTCAAATCCAATGAATCCTTCTAATACAAATGTTCTTTTTTCTTCTCCCAACTTCCTCTTTTCCTCTGAGGGTGCATCATATGACAAAAAATTTTGCAATGCACTATGTAGAAAAGTATTACCTTTCATGAATTTTAGATTCCTTACACTTCAGTTTATTTACATGTTTCATATTTTTAAGAGTTGAGAAACAGAACCTACAAACACTTAGTTTCTGTTTCATTCTTTAGATTCTTTTATCTAATGCTATGACATGCTGTCTTCTATGATAAGCAAAATAGCCTTTGAAATCCTTCTAATATAAAGATTCTTTTTATAGTCATAGGTTTGATTATTTCATCATGCAATTCTGGTCCACTCTGTGTTCTGCATCATCTGTTTTTGCTTTAAAGATAGATTGGCCAATTTCACATAAAGTATCCCAAACAAACATATCAATGAACTGAGTAATGGTAATAGCATTTTTTAATATTTCCCAGTTCTTGTAAACCCTAGTGAGTTAGGTTATCCTTCATCTGATTCCTATCTAACTCTATTGAACATAGGTCCTCACTAACATATCCAGTGACATCAGATTCTCTAAACATTACTGATGCTGTTAATTTTAGACTCTTCTAAAGTACTTCAGTTTTTCCCTATAGTATTTTTATATATTTATCAACACTGAAATCCAACTGCAATGGCACTGATTTCATTTATTTCACTGTTTTATCTATCTCTGAAATTTTTTACAGTCCTCTGCATAACTTACCAAAATCCTTCTCATCTACACTTTTATTTCTTTCTTCCAAATACTTTCTACTTTCATTTATCTCAGCATTTGTTCACCTCCCCATTAAACGAATTACAATAATGCAGAAATTAGTGACCTTCTAAAAGACTTTAATATGTCCTCCTTTGGGAAGCAAAAGTCTCTTCAAATAAGATTTGATTTGGGAAATAGTGGAAAAAATAAAGTTATGTAAGAAGCCTGGAAACAAAATTACTTTTTAAAGTTACAAATATTGGAGAAGGTGTCAAGGAAAGGAATGTTGTTAACCAGAACAAGAGGACTTGACACCCACTTCATGTCTTCAGAGTCTCATTTTGACATTTTTTTGCTTGGTAAATAACTCTTGTCCTCCACTTTAACTTGATATTTTTTGGATGGTTGTAGAATTAGCCAAGCCAAATTCTGTTCTGTTTTCTAATTGCCTTCAAGATCTTCAAGATCAGAAAGAAGACCTTAAACTCGAAGAGGAATTCACTTATCATGATGGACATCTGTACAAAGTTCTTTTTTGTTCAGTGGCCAGAACCGGACAGAAAATAGAAAGCCACATTTTGTGTCAGCTGGAACATTTTGTGACAGTAAAGTTCATCTTTAAGGGAGTCAGGAAAAACTGCAGGCTACTGCAGTAAAATTCTCATCGGAGAGAAGGGAAATAATTTTCTGAGCCTGCTGGAGAGGAAAAAAGACATTTCTGGGAACTGATGTTACCTGTTCATCCAGTGTCAACAAGGAGTCAAGTAGAGTTCTATGTCTTTGCACCATTTTTATGAATGACACCTATATTTCTTCAATAGAAGGCAGAAGCAATTTTTTTTTTCCCAGATATTCAAAGGTTATCCCTTTTCTGGTCAGTATTATTTCACTATTTCCTGGGTTCAGCCTGACCAGTGGGAAATTACTTTAGGAATTCTGAAAGTCCAAAAGCAGGGAAATCAAAGTCCATCAGCTGACGTAACCTCATAATTTCCTTCCATCTATTGATTAATGCAGTCAGCAATATCAGTCATACTGTACTTAATTGTGTGCATCAATGTACGTAATTGGTGCTCAACTGACAACTGGTGCTCAGTTTTCTTCTTGGAGCTTTTGACACATGCCACTGTCAAAAGCAATGGCTAAGATGATGCAAATGGGGGACATGGAGACATGAGCCTACTAGCTGTTAAAATAGGAAGATGAGATGGGTAGAATTGAGGCCTACTCTCTGATCTAGTGCTGTGTGTTCAGGGCTGGCAGCTTGTCTTTAGGGAAGAAGAAACATCTTTTATGTGAAAGGCAGAAAGAAAGGAAAAAAAAAGGAGAAATTCACAACGATATTTTTACAATAAAATCTCTGCCTGACACAACTCTTTTATCAGGAAAATTTGCCAAATGTCTCCAAATATAACAAATATCTCCATTCTGGTCTTTGGAACATTTCAACGGCATTAGGAGTCTTTTGAATCGTTGGTTAAAACAGAATAGAGATATTTTTAGGTAACGTTAAAGGTAAATACATCTGCCACAATTCCACATTACATCAGAATAAATTTAATGAAATATAACCTACCTTTCCATATGGTTTTCATCAGAGTAATACTGTACACTGCCCAACATAAGCAAAAATGGTTTTCTAACCAACTAAATAGAAGACATGATCTTGTAAAATATTCTGACAGTAGAAAAACTGAGCGTTTTACAGACCCTTGAGGTAAGAAGGTGTGAAGACCAAATGGAAAATGACTTGTCAGGCAATCTATGTCTTGTTACAGAAGGAATTTCTTTTCAGTCATGTCTGCTGACCAAAATATGTCACAAAGGGACCTGAGATCTGTTAGGCCATACTTACACTTAAATATCTCCAATCTGCGATTTTTTTTTTTCAGATTTGAGACCGAGTAGCACAGACCTCCCATATCCACATCTCCTAGCACTTGCCCCTACGTCTCTTCTCAATCCTGTGCTGTTACTGCATAGCAAATGATGTTATGTTCTACATGTTTTTTTCATTCAAAATGCAATGTTGAAGCCCACAGGGGAAGGTGGGGGGGGAGTGTTTCATAGCACAATACTGCAAGTGTATCTTACATGCCAAGGTGCCAAGGGGCAAGATGGGAAAGTATATGAGTGCATTTGAGATCAAGAAGCTGTTAGAATAAACAAGAAAATATAGGTAAAATTCAACATCTGCTGCAGTTTTGACCATGCTGCCTATTGGACGTGGTCCTGGGCTCATGCTTTATCCAGGCCTAGGCTTTGTCTCAGAGAAAATCAGTCACCATTAGTGACTAGACAGTATGTGGAAGCAAGACGAGAAGACATACAGATAGCTGGCAGTTCGTTTGTCTGTCTCACTGTTATGTATTTAACAACATAAATACAGGTTTTGTGAGGAATACAGTGCTTGGGAGTAATGCAGATACGCTGTCTGAGCATGAAGGAATGAGAAGAGTTAAAGACCATCTGGTAAGGATTTCCAAAGGCAGATGAAAAGGCTTCTAAAAGTGTGTAGGTGATAAAAGGAAAACTATGAAAAATGTGGGTGCTGCTGAAGAAAACCCTGAGGTACTGAATTCCTTCTTCACTTCAGTCTTTACTAGTAAGACCAGTCTTTAGGTATCCCAAGTCCAAGAAATATGGGGGAAAGCCTGGAGCAAGGAAACTGTACCCATCGTAGAAAAGGATAAGGTCAGGGAATATTTAGGCAAATTGGACTCTGATGGGATACACTCACAAGTAATAAAGGAGCTGGCATATTGCAAGGCCATTCTCAGTAATCTTCAACCATGACTAGAAGCACCTGAGGACTGGAGGAAACAAGCATTACTCATATCATCAAGAAGGGGAAGAAGCAGGATCCAGGGAACTACAGGCTCATAGGGAAGAATGGACAAGATGGGAAGAGAGTGAGGTTGCCAGAAACTCTCCATGCTCAGAAGATGATGATCAGGACCACAAAGTTTAGTTTACATGAGTAATTGTACCCCAGGAGTGAACACTGGGTCCAGTGCAGCATAGGGTAGTAGTTCAATACTGTCATGAAAATTGTCAATGTTTTGCAGCTGAAGCAAACCAACAGTGCATGCTAGATCACTCCAACTGAAAAAGGGCAGATCTTCTAACATGGAAGGTTTAAAACATTATTTAGATAGGTCCCAAGATGTCAAAATATTTTGACCCACTGTCCAGTATAAGGTAGTCCCCAGACAAGTTTAGGTCAGCTTAACAGTACTAGTGTAACACATTATAAATAATATGTACAGTGATTTTTTTTCTATTCCTATTTATATATGTGACATTTTAAAGAGTATCTTTATTTATGGGGACATAAACTGGCTCATTCTCTAACTTTTGATGAAATCATATTACTTTCCTCTTGTCATAGCTGAGTTCTGTTGCATTATATATGAGTCCCTGGAGAACTGGCTGACTGCTGGGAAGAAAGTATGTTGTACATTTCCCTGAAGTGTCACAACACTGAAGATTTTAATGTAGATATTCTTTTGTGGTTTCATTGCTCTCTCAACCTCTCCTTAAAGGTAATTTAGGAGTAAAACTTCTTTTATAGGCAGTCATTCTCACCAATTAAGCTATTCTATCCTCCTCCTCCTCCAAATTTTTAGGGGCTACCATTTATTTTCTCCTAAAAAGGTCATGGTTTGGGAGACTGTCATCCTAGTCACACCACAAAGAACTTTCTTGCTTTGAAGAATCGGGGCACCAAGAAATCAGCGATATGAGGCTTTGGGATTTTTTTTTATTAGTATTATTTTTATTGCCACACTGATAATCAGTAGTTTCTTATTTGCAAATGTAGTGATAGAACAGCAGCGTCTTTTGCCTTCAAAGAGTAGCCTTTTGTCTACCTATTAATACTGTCTTATATTATAACACCAATTTTTCTAAGAGGTGGAAAACACAATAGCTATATTTAGGAATAGTTAATGCTAAGTCCTAAAACTAAGTAAACTGAAACTGAAGTTCATGTTAATATCTAAGAGGTGATTGAAATGTTAATTGACACTGAGAACCTAAAGTGATCTCCAGATTTATAATGGTGTACTCCTGACCCAAAGAACTGAACTCTGAAAGTCAGAACTGTAACTGATCTGCATCTTAAAGGAAACAGTTGAACTCACTGGAGTTTGAGAGCAAGGTATTGAAGCTTGTCATTAAATTCCAGTTGAAACGTAGATATTTTACATTGCATATCAGAAATCTTTATTCAGTGAGCACCACAGAGTTGTTATGATTTTTGCAAGCCAAAAACTTAGACTATGCCACAGCAAATATTCTAATTTTTTTGCAAAGGAATGAATGTCAATATGGCTTCATTCTGGAGAAAATAATTTAGAAACCTGTTTTTAACAGGAATGTTGTCTTTTGGTTTTTGTTTTTTTTTTACAATCAGTCTTGTTGTGATGTGGGATGGCCAGTGGTATGAACTTCAGTCTTAGCAATGGTCCACAGTAACGAGCTGTAAACAGAGAGGCACATTAAATCTTAGCATGAGTGCATAGAAGTTAAAAGTGACCCTTACACTTCAGTGATTAGAGAAACAAGTTTGTTGTGTGAGAGATTAGACAGCTACCTCCTTAAGAGAGCTGGTTAGGGAATGCAACATCTTCCCATGAAAAAATCCTGAATTGTTGGAAGAATGAAGTTCTGTAGGAATGCATCTCTTTCATTATCTGACCACTGGAAAGAAGAGAAACCCTGTTTTGTGACAGCTTATGGGCCTTCCCTGCAATTGCCCCAGCTCCTGAAGCAGCTGAGCTACCTGACATTGAGGAATCATAAGCCATCACCTTGGGAAACTGAGTGCCACAGAAACTGAGTGCCACAGAAATCCCAGCTCCCCAGCACAGCTGGGCCTTCACAGTTTGTAGCCCTTAATATACTTCATATTGTTCCAGGAACAAGTTCCTGTGGGTTTCAACAGTTTCTAAATCACAGCCATACATTTATTTTTTTACATTTTAAAATGTATCTCGAAAAGTCTAAATAGAAGCTCTGAACAACACTCTAAATGTTCCATTTTAATTTCTACATTGAAGTATCACATCTGCTGTAATAAATTTTGACACCTTGAATCAACATGTAAAACTGCTGCATTTTAATATCAAATAAGGAAAGAAGTACTTGGAACTAGAAAGTAAGGTCCTCAGTCAATACAAGTTAGAGTAGCAGCTGTTTTATTACTGCAGCAAAATGCAACCAAACTGCCATCCAGATATTAAAAACAGATGTCTTTTTAAACTGTGATGAAGACTCATCTAATTTTCTACTTAAAAGTTTCAGAGCCTTCTGTAAAAACTCTAAACAAAAGACACTCTGAAGAGAAAAATAACATAAGCTCTATGTCAGAAGGAATTGTTCTTACAATAAGATTCAAAAAAGTTCAAAAAATTAACAATTAAGAAAATAAATTTAAAATAAAAGCTAATATAAAATCAAAATGTGACTATGTAATAATAATAAAATAAAAATAAGCCAACAAAATATTAAAATAAAGTATTTCAAAATTGCAAAAATTTTCATTCTTACGGGAATTCCAACTTTAATTTACAGTTTCTCAAACTAAATATTGTAGTTCTTCTGAAATTTCATTCATAATAGAATCTTTTTGCCATAGAGACCTTTATAATTTCTAGTTTTTGTTTCAAATTCAAATAGAAGCAAATGTCAAAACCCCTAGCAATGGATTTTCCTGCCTTTATACATCTCTGACACAGTGATAATATATTTTCTTTGGCAGTCTAATAAACAAAGAGATAGTCTTTGTAGATATACATTAAGATGCCTTCTATTTCAGCCTACAGTGTATTTCAAACATATGTCTGCTTACCAAGATGCCAATTTAATATATATCATTCCTTTGGGATTTATTGTTATATTTGCAAAGTACCTTTAGAAAGAAACACATAAAAAGCAGATTGAGAGTGAAATGAACTAACTCTGAAACACTGGATATATTAGCTGAATCATTGAGAACACACTCTAAATTAACAATAATGTTTTCTAAACTGAAGGCCTTCATTGGAACATTGTGCATGTTAATTAAAAACTTCTCATGTAGTTAGTTGTGAAGATTTTTTTTTTCTTTTTCCATATGAACATTAAGCATCTGTCATGAAATTTCTGTACAGGTGCAGCTGTAGATAGAAAATGCAAACTACCAAGGTCTGACATGCCATCTGTCCTCAGAAATGTTTCCTGCCTACCCTGATTGGAAAAGTACAAATCCTATTCTTCAGCATATGTGAAGAATTAATTATGTTTCTTTAAAATCCAGATAGCTGGAGATGCAGTTATGGGTTTGAAGTACATAATGGCATTTTCAGTTCAATAGCTTTATGATCTGACTGATTTCCTGGATTACTCAATCTCCTTGCTAAAAAATAGGAATTAAATAGGGGGAAAGTTCTAATTAGTGTTGGGTTTATTTAAAGAATAGAAAAATATATATTTCATTAAACTGTGCATTTTTAAAAGAAAAGCCTTGCATTATTGGGAAATAGTTATTATAGAAGTTTGAAGTTTGTTAACATTTAGATAACTAGTCCAATATTTTAATAAAATACGTAATAATAGTGAGAAAACTGAAATGAAAATAAGTATGAGAGTGACTTTTTAGAAAATTAATATAGTCTTTCATTTGAAACACTTAACCAATTTTTGATTTTTACACACATTTGGGAAAATATTTTCCACCAGCAGATCTCATGAGCAAAAGTTCAAACGCAGAACAGGTTCTGAGTTTGCAAAATAATTTTGGCTTAAAGTAGCCTGCTCTTTTATTATAATTTTTTAAATTATAACTGAAATGCTGGCATGCATAAATTGCCTTAGAGTGTGAGAATCTTTGGGAAACATATTCTCAGAGATGACTGCATGCTCACCCATAGCAGAAACACTGAAATGAACTCTACTAGTTCTAAGCATGTGGTCACTAGACTAATGATCATGACTTTGCAGGTAAGGCTGGTGAGCTGCACCAGCTCCCAACACCTCTTTCATCCTTGATGCCAATACAGTCGGAGTGCTTTTAAGTTCCTCCTTTCTTTCTTGTGCTCATAAAGATGTGCATTTTTTCATTTATTTACTACATCAATGTCATGAGAAGAATCATTTAAAACTGGTTTGAAGGAAGCCCTCCTTGCCTCTCTGGTGCCACAAACTCTGCTGCAAATTGTACCGATTCTGAGTGCAGCAGTCTAGAAACAATATCTTGTTTTCCAGAGCCCCTTAGAAAGTCTGAAAAAGAGTGATGACCCCTTTACAGCCTAGTGACACTGTTTTTCCCATGGAGCATTTATTTCCACCTCTGAAGACATTTTTCATGCTCTAAAGCATGCCTTGCCATAATTTCCTGGAAGCCAGCCACATTTAACAGGTTAAAACCTTCCAAGACTGTCCAGCCTACAGGAATTTTTTAAAGAGCAGGAATAACTCAAGTATGATGTGGGTCTAAATGCAGAGTTTAAAACACTAAAGATATCTAAAAATAGTGCTTAAAAGCAGTGCAGAAATGTTGCTGTGCCTCCTCCAGTCTCCAGATTCCTCGTGGTATAGAAGCTGCTTACATAGATACAATACACTGGTGATTTGTGTGCACGCAACAATTGAATAGATATTTCTTCATGGGAAGAAAATGCAGATTCTGTAATAC